>NC_056730.1:1002488196-1002508106 GCF_019279795.1 Protopterus annectens | reverse complement strand
AAACCCTTAAAAAAGGGGAAAATATTAGTTCTTAAGATTTTCATCTCTTTATTTAGTTGATAAAACAGCAAGTTGCAGCCATCATGAGAATCTCATACTTTCTCATTAGGGACCCCATCCATATTGGTCTCAATACCAAAAACGTTTATATCATCTTGATCTGCACACAAACCCTGAAGAATCCTTTGGAGATCCATGACATTAAGCCCTAAACCTGCCCTATATAGTTAGATGACCCTGATAAATGATATCCGAGGGTAAATAATACTTATTTGATACAAAGCCTGGAAAAGTATGCCAAATTTACTTATTCAAAAACATAGAGATATCTATATGAGAAAGGCAACTTCCTATAGGTCCCCAGTAAGTTATAATTAGATCCAAAAGCAGAAGAACATGACCTCACCACTACCAAAAAGCATATAATCACCTGACTATTGATGTCCTTCCACCCAAGATTGCATAAAGTGGATTATCTTTGTACACATTGAAAACTAGAGGGGACACAAATTTCCAAAAGCAGGGGTAAATTCATATAAAGCATGAACCGCTAAACATTATAGCTAATACCAATGCATTTTGCCACCAGTTATTATAAGTATGGTTGAAACAATCTTCACCTTGTATTTATACAATTTCCTAAAACATATTATCAAAAATTGAACAACTGTTTGTGCCTATATACATATATGTATGATCTAAATACAGGCAACCAACAAAGCCTAGCCTGAATCACTGTTTCAGCATTACTTATATTATTATTTGTATATATTCTATTTAGCAATAAATGCAATTATAAACCCCCCTTTTTTGTAATGTTCATGAAAAGAAAATGTTGTCCAAACCCATGAACAAAAAATATACATGAGTTCGTCCCTAATAACAATGTGCATATATTCAAATAGGACTCTTATAAATTTCCCTGCTATCAAAGGACAAACCTCAATAGCCGTAAAATTATATGTGATAAACAACATCAAATGGCCCCCTCTGTTCAGTATTCAAGATAATATTGTAAATACCTTACAAAATGAATTTAATACAGAGTATTAAAACATTCGCCAAAATACTGCACCAAAAATGGTGCTTGTACTTCCTAACAAAAAATGTCACGAATATCAATTGGCCAAAATCCGTTCTTTAAATGTCTTACTGTGTTCAAATAATGTCCACATCTTTAAACAAGAAAAATTGTTTGATACTTTAAATGATGATATATAAACACCCCAACAAGGCACCACGGTGTATCACCGTCAGTCCCAGATGATCCTATAAGTCAGAAATTGAAGCACACTATCAGTTCTTGAAAAAAATGTCACTCAACAACCTCTATAGGGTTGGATAAGATTTTTGCCCTGTTAGCCAGAATATTTTCACCAGCCAAAAATCTATAGTGATATATCTGCATCCAACACCAGAGCATGAGCTTTGTATGCTTGGGAACCAACAATTGTAGCCATTATAATATTAACACAGTCCCAAACCAATTAACAGAGCACTTTCAAAATTGGCAGCTGGCCCAAAATCCGACCCACCCTATATTTTCCTTCAACCCAACCAATGTCCAAAAAGGAAAAAACAAAAAAAGATCTTGTTCGTTGATACTCACAAAATAGAAAGTGTTGAAGCACTTGTTTAGGCAAACCAAGGTTGATGTTCTATTTGTTTTAAACACAAGAAAATAATCTTTATATTTATGCACAATGATGTTACATCAAGTTTGCATATACCAAAGCACAATTCCCCCAGTTCTGGCAAACTTCTGCTTTAAACAACCAAAAGAAGTCCTTGTTCGTTGATATTCCCAGAACCAAAGTAACTTGTTTAAACAAAAAAAAAATGATGAGCCGTTTACTTGAAACATCCGGGAATAAACATTATGCTTATAAAAGCCGATGTTGCACCAAACTCACTTGTACCAAAACACCATTCTCTTCCCTTTGTTTTTGCATACGTTTACCAAAAAATAAACCTTTGTATCCCAAATGAACATCAATTGGAAACTTTACAATGAAGAAAAAGGTCAACCAAGGAAAAAATGAAAGCACAATCCAAATAGGCCGCCAGATAAACAAGTTCACCACCTTATAGTCTTCACAACCAAATGAACGGCAAAAAGAAATTCTTGTTCATAAACGTTGATACTGCACCAAGCTCCCATATGTAGCAACACAATCCACTCGTTCTTATACTGAATCACAGATTTCCTCTCAGTGTTAGCTTGCCCCCAACCATGCATCTGCAGCAACATCATTGTATAAGTCTAAGAGGTGGATGACTTCATAAGGGGGAGTGTCATGCATGGTATAAGCTTATTGGAGCTCTGTGGCCCGTGTTTGCCCTTAGCTAAGCACATCTAAGGAAGGGTGTGTGTCTGAGTCTGCCTAGTAGTGCTTACATTGTCTAAACAGGTGTGTGCACTGTGCACCGGCTTTAAAAAAAAAAAAAAAAAAAAAAAACAGGAAATAGCAGCTCTGTTCACATCTGAACATTGGGTATGTGCGGCACACCTCAGGGCTTAAACAGGAAGGCAGTGGGAAGGGAAAACAGCAGTAGGAAGGCAATCAAGAACTACCATAGCTGGCAGGTAAAATGTATCAGAATCAGCCAATTACACATGGAACAGCCTAGTACACTACCATAAACTATGCAAAAACCTTCTAGTCTGGTTTTTCACACAAACTCTACATGACTGGTGTACAGGGAAACTTTACCTGACACAACTAACAAAATGCTAGGGGATGCTGTCGCTCTCATACATCAATATGTGCAAGAGGCTGAGGGTGGTGAGGATGTGAATGCTGACAACCAACCAACAGTGAGGAGGAGGAGAAGAGTGTACAGACCCAGGGTAACCTACCAGGGGCTACATGAGCTGGAGATAGTAGAGCACTATAGGGTGGACAGGGACATTCTACAGCAAATTGTTGTGCTGTGCCTGCCATGCCTCACACACAGAACCAGCAGAGGGGAACCCATCCCAGTGGATACCAAGGTATGTGTAGGGTTAAGAATACTAGCCACAGGTACCTTCCAAAGGCCAGCTGGGGATACCATGGGGACCTCACAGGCATCAGCATCCAGGGTACTCCACCAGTTCCTGGATGCCATGTCAGCACATGCTAGTGAACACATATATTTCCTCAACATCCGTGAGGCGTTGACCAGAAATATAAGTCTCTTCCACCAAATAGCAGAATACCCTGAGGTAGTGGATGCTATAGACTGCATGCACATACACATGAAAGCACCACCCAGGGAGCGGGGTAGGCTCTACATAAACCAAAAGTGCTTCCCTTCCATCAACTACCAGGTCATGTGCGATGCCGAGGGCATTATCTTAATTGTGTGGTCTGGCAGCCCTGGAAGCTATTACGACTCCCACATCTGGCATATGACTCAGCTGTACCAGTTGTTTACCAATGGGGACATCCCATATGGCCACTTAGTGAAGGATACTGGGTACACACTCGAGCCATTGCTGATGACACCACTCAGAAATGCACACACACCTGAACAAGAATGCCATAATATGGCACATACACAAACCAGAATGATAATAGAGCGTGTGGGATTCTCAAGTCACAGTTCCGCTGCCTGGACATATCCAGTGGAGCCTTGCAGTACTTTTCAGCTACATGTATACAAATGGTCATAGTATATGCCATGCTACACAATATGATCCTGCAGAAACAGCTGCAACAGGAATACCACAGGGCAAAGCTACACAGCCTCCCACCATGCCAAGGCCATGACAGGCAGAGGGGGACTTGAATGAGGAACTACCTGAGCCTGCCCATGTAGGCAGAAGGAGGTGTGCCCAGTATGCCCAGGCCTTGGCAAAGAGGCAATGCATAGCACATACACTGACACAGTAGGGACCCAGGGAATAACACCTCTCATACTCGCACATACAGTAAAAGGGATGCCAAACATGACACTACCTGTGCTTTACCATTTATAGGGAATGTACTATGTGCATCCGACATAGTCAGTTCTCTAGCACCGTCCTCACTAACTGGCACAACCACAAGGTAAGTCAGTCTTTCTATCAATTGCTGAATGGAGTAGTATGTTCTGATAGTTGTATTTATGGTATGGATGTGAGCATACAAGGGAATTGGGTGGCTGAATGGGATGGCAGCAGCTAGTGGACACCTATATGGGCATCATGAAATCCATAACAAATACTGGTGTCAACATATAGGTAGTACTAGACAAGATGACAAACCCACTGCAGTACATAGGGTAGCCCAAATTTGTGTCCATAGGACACACACATGCATGTCATTGAGGATCACATACCCACCACCAGCCCCAGCCAGCAGGACAGGTGTAGATGACCATAAAGAAAGGCTGGGCAAAGGCCTCCAATTGATGCCAATGGTGAACATACCCCCTCCAGACCTACACAGACAGACTACAACAGGTCTGGCAGTTGTATGTTAGTTCTGAAGGGTAAGAAGTCTGAAACTGAAATGTAGGTCAATAAAACTCAAGATATGTACTATACTGATGTGCCTCCAGTCTGCATGATAGGTCAGAATACAAAAGGAAATGGAAGCCAACAGAGTACCTGAAATACCAGTACAGTCATAGCAAATTTTTAAAGTCGTCAGGTGTGCCCCCCCCCCCCACAATCCTATGTAGAAATGCAGTAACATGTAAGTGTGAGGTGTAATAATAGTAGAGAGCTGATTACTCGAGCTGGTCCAATCTACAAGATAGATTGTTGCATGTGTACAATATGCAGGGGTCCATGTGTCAGATTGTTGTGTGTTCAGTAGTGTGTGGAAGTGGTCAGCAAGAAGGCATGGAGGGCTGTGTCATGGTGGCCTATGGACAGTACTGTGGATGACAGGGCCATGTTCTGACAACTCTAGTGCTAACCACAATACTTTAAAGCAATACCCATGTCAGCAGTCATCCATACTCACTGTCCAGATCTCAATATTTGTCACCGTCTGAAAGATGGACATACCATGCATGTGGGCCCATTCATACACACAGTGCACAGGTGGAAGTACCCTAGACAGAGTGCATAAAATGTAACTGTCAGCTTCACACACCTTTGGCATTGTACATACAGTTTAGCAGCACATTAGTTGTCCATGTAGTATGGAATACTGATGTAGTCTGGACAATCACTGGCAGACCACAAAAGGCACAGTTATGAAGTAATGAGAGACTGCCTATGTCTATGCACAAGGCAGCATAAGGGGAATGTCCCAGGTATATCTGAGAGACAGCTGCAAGTAGCTTCCATATCACACATGCACTCAGCTCACCCCACCATCAGCCACAGGTTTATCACAGATCATATCCTTGCTGTTGGGAATGAATACAGTATGACCCCACGTCTGTATGGGAATACCCACAGAATGCAGCATGCTGAAGAGGTGTCCTATGTAGGTGTGTCCCTAGCTGTAACAAAACACAAAAGCCCCCTCCAGAATGGCAGGGGTGTGCAAGAATGTGTAGGCTTCGGACCACAATACTGGACTCAGAGTCATTCATCTTGTATTTCCCAGTAAATAACCATGAGCAATTAATCTTATCTGTCAGTAATTGATGACATAATGCATCACATTGTAAAACAGTACATATGTCTGCATATCTCTGCTAACACCAACCATATAACACAAGCAGCACAGACATCAATAGTTACAGTATCTCCCTATCCTTTGCCCATTGTGACTCCATATTGTCAACCTATCTACAGATATCTTGCAGAACCAGGTTGCTAGCTGTAGGTTGAGAACACCAAACCCTGGACTGGAGTACAACCCTACCTGGAATAGATTGACACACTCAATGCAGTAGGTCATACTGGGCATGCTCCTACACTTAGAGAAATGAAGCCCATGTCTGACAACACAGTGGACTATACATATCTGTCATTTGCAGATGTCTGTGTGCACACACCAAATTGTACACCATTTATGCTTCACACACACATTGGATAGGAATACTCACACATATTCAAGGCCAACACACTATTATATGTCAAACATACACACACAGAGATGTGGGGAAGAGAGATACAGACAGTGACAGATAAAATTCCATTATGAGGACTGTCCCACCCACTACACATCCAATTGGCCGATATCACATGATGTGCTGATGTCAATCACTGCAGACATTCCTTGTGATAGGCCTCAGCCCTGTAGTGTCTGTGGTGCTTGTGATAACTGCGTAACTCAATAGTAAAAACCAGTATTCATGTAGCATTTGTATGCTCAGTCCTGTTAAATGTAAAGTTGTGTGTGACTGAGTGTTTGTGTGTGTTTCCAGAGGAATAATTTATGGTCCATTCACACACACTGCAATTCCCATTGCCCACTTTAGCACACCTGCTGATGTCAGTCACCTTGAAATAAACCTTTGGCCAAGTTTCCACTGGGTCTACTTTAATTAAACAAAAGCGGAATCAGTAGAATACGAATCCGTCGACACATAAACAGCGAAATGGGATAACGTCGAATACACAAAACTGTGACATTTAAACATCAAAACCGCAATAGTTGGCCAAACCCACCACCCGTAACATACTACCTACGCAAACACAACAACAAAAAACACATGCATACACTAACCAAAACCCTACTACTAACCCTAAATTAAAGCACCAAAACCCCACTTGTAACCCTACACTAAACTCCACATACACAACTATCTATGCACTACCCTTAACCCCTCCCTAACCCTAAGGTCCGTAACTACCGCACACTTACCCTACAGAACTATACCCACACAAAGTAAATATTCCACACACATACACTTAACAAAACCCTACACTAAACCTTACATACATTACCTATCTATGCACTTACCTTAACTCGCACCCTAACCCTAAGGTCCGTAACTATCGCACACTTACCTTACGGAGCTATACTGCAGATGGGCCAACTATGACAATTTGACATTTCCGATTTTGCTATTTAGTACGTTCAACATTTTCGCGTTTCACTGTTTATGTGTTGACAGATTCGTATTCGACGGATTCTGCTTTCGTTTAATTAAAGTAGACCCGTTTCCACCCTATAAGCTTTGTGGTGCTTGTGATAACTGCACAACACCATAGTGTAGCAAACTAGTTACGTAGGAGTTCTAATTCAGGACTTGGCAACTGTGAAAATGTGTGTGTTTTTGTGTGAGAGTGTGTGAGTCTTTATTGACACCTGATTTTGTGGTCTTTCACACTTACTGCACTTCTCTTACCTGTCCTTTAGCACTGCAGCTGATGTCACTTACTTTCAAACATAGCTTTGGAGAGCTCTCCAACATATAAGCTCTGTGGCACTTGCAGTAACTGCGTAATACCATACTGTAGCAAACTAGGTAGGAGGTCTAATCCTGGTCCTGGCAGCTATGAAAATGTGTGTAAGTCTTTGTTGACACCTGATTTTCTGGCAAATTTACACTTACTGTACTTCCCTTACCCCTCCTTTAGCACTGGAGCTGATGTAACTCACATTCAAAGATACCGTTGGACAACTCTACAACATATAAGCTCCATGGCACTTGGAATAACTGTGTAATGCCATAATGTAGCAAACTAGTTAGGTAGGAGTTCTAATCCTGGTCCTAACAACTGTGAAAATGTGTATGTTTGTGTGTGAGGGTGTGTGAGTCTTTGTTGATTTTGTGGTAATTCACACTTACAACAGTTCCCTTATTCCTTCTTTAGCACTACTGCTGATGACACTCACCTTCAAAGATACCTTTGGACAACTCTCCAACATATAAGCTCCATGGCTCTTGTGATAGCTGCATAATGCCATACTGTAGCCAACTAGTTAGTTAGGAATTCTAATCCTGCTCCTGGCAGCTGTAAAATGTATGTGTGAATGAATAAGTCTTCGTTGACACCTGCTTTAGTGGTCATTCACACTTACTGCACTTCCCTTACCCCTCCTTTAGCACTGCAGCTGATGTCACTCACCTTCAAAGATACCTTTGGACAGCTCTCTAACATATAAGCTCTGTGGCTCTCATGATAACTGTGCAACACTATAATATCAATACATAGCTAGGTAGGGGGTTGGACCTCAGTACTGGCAAGTGTGTGTGTGTCATCATTATCCTGTGTGGGTGTTGGTTTGATTATGTAAATAACAGAATCCATTGCAGGGTGTGTTTTGATACATTTTCATATTGAGGACCCATATGTCCCAATGTCACATTACAACTCCAACAGTTGTCAAACACCATAGCTGTTGTTGTAGACAATACACAGCCATACAGTTATATATAGGCAACCATTACAATACACAGAAACCTCTCTCCACCCACAGATCATACACAAACATGCTTGGCTCTTTCTCTCTTCCTTTCTTTCTTTCCCTCTGTCTCTGTCTCTCTCTCTCTCTCTCCCCCTCTCTGGTAGATGTGAAAAAATGCATCTGTTTTGCATAGGTAGCAGACTGACTTTGGTAGGTTATGCTCATGATCAGCTGATGGCCTGTGCATGAATTGGAGTCCTCCACTTGCTAATTGCACGTGAACACCTGTGGTATCATTCCTATAGCCAATTGCATGGAAACACACTCCTATAAGTAAGCAATGCAAGTCGGTGTTGGACCTTCTCCTTCACTGTGAGCAGGACTTAATGTGGGTGTGTGACAAATAGCATCACAGAGGGCAATTGGAAATACCTCTTACAACAAACACTGTGGAGACAGGCCAACAAACTGGAGGGGGGATGTTCCAGACGTTGACAGAATGTAAGTATTGCTGTTCTACATTTGAAGTAATGTTGGGTTATCAGGGTTTGTGTGGATATGGCTGTTCTACATGATTTAAAGTCTGGCATAACAGTATTATGTGGTTGAGAAAACTCTCACCTGTAGGGCTATCTGCAGACAGGCCAGAGTTTGGAATCTTAGGTTTGGTGTGTTAAACACAAATTTACTGTCTGTATAAATGCAGTAGCATACTCTGATGATTGTACTCAGTAAATGGTAACATCCATGTAGGTTACTGACTTCATATCCCTCTGAAGAGATATGTCACAACAAACCCTGTTACACCAGCAATGTTCTCAGTTTATAACTGCAGTATGTCAATATTGGTCCTGTGTTTGTGCTTCTGTCCCCCAAGTCTGTCACCCTTTGTTCATATGTCATGCAGTAAGAGGTGGATATGTACAATATACCATTATTTATTGATATAATTCCTGATATCAAGCCAGTGATATATCGGACTGACAGACATGTAATGTATAGGAGGTCTAACAGTTGAGGACAAACCCTGGACATTCTGTTGTAATCTGTACAGTAGTGAGGTCTTTGTATTTATGGTGATTGTTGACAGAGTGTCTATATTATGTAGCAGTGTATTGTGATCATGTTATTTGGCCTATGTACAAACTGGGGTAGATGTCAGTGTTCTTGGTCCTGTCCTATCTAATGTTGCATGCTGCTCCAGTTTCTGATACCCTGTCAGCCTATATGTTTGTAGGGCCAGACTGAGACATGTCCCATACAACAGTCAGGCATCAGACTACACTGTGAATTGGGTCAGTATATGTAAGGTTAGTGTGTGAGTGACAAACATGATGATGACTTTTGTTCACACAGGCCATAGACTTTACTATTACTTAGGCTTGCCATTATGTGACTGTGACTGTGGTGAGATTGATTATGGGTATGCACTTTCACATTGGTGTCTGTTACTCTGTGCTGTTACATGCCTATAGTGCCTGCTATATTTGCAATTACATGTGTATTCCCCATAGGCAAATTGGGCAGGGGTGGCTCATGCTATAGGACTACAGGACTGCAGTCCTCCCACCTGTAAAATGGGTCCCCCACCTGTGCATAAAATAAAGTCTCCAGTCCCCTGTAGAACATATAAAAATAAAAAAAAAATAAAAAAAAATATCTCAGACTCCGCACATGCATGCTTAGTTCCTGGCTGCTGTGTTAGGCAGACCAGAACTCCAAGCACGCATGCTCAGGCATTCCTGAGCTCCAGACTGCTCAGTTAGGCAGTCCGGATAGGGAAGGGAATAAACTCCACCCTTCCAACCCAGAGATCTGTGTGGTGACGACCGCACAAACCACAAAGTCACCAGACTGCATCACCTGCAGTCTGCACCAATAGCAGGAGGCTCCAGCCTCCTCACATCTCGCAGGAAACTGAGACCAGTATGCACGGGCTAGTATGGAGGATAGGATTAGGACTGTATTCGCCAGCATGGAGGACCGAGTACAGGCCTGTATGGAAATCGGGAAAACAGGCATTCGCAGACAGCTGCAGGATCACGCCAGTATGGAAGACCAAGTACAGGATCGCTGTATGGATATCGGGGAAACAGGATCATGGAGACTGTGTGTGGGGAAACAGGATCATGGAGACTGTGTGTGTGTGTGTGTGTGTGTGTGTGTGTGTGTGTGGGGAAACAGGATCATGGAGACTGTGTGTGTGGGGAAACAGGATCATGGAGACTGTGTGTGTGTGTGTGTGTGTGTGTGTGTGGGGGGGGAAACAGGATCATGGAGTGTGTGTGTGCGGGGAAACAGGATCATGGAGAGTGTGTGTGTGGAAACAGGATCATGGAGAGTGTGTGTGTGTGTGTGTGTGTGTGTGTGTGTGTGTGTGTGTGTGTGTGTGTGTGTGTGTGTGTGTGGGGAAACAGAATCATGGTGACTCTGTGGGGAAACAGTATCATGGAGACTGTGTGTGTGGGGAAACAAGATCATGGAGACTGTGTGTGTGTGGGGAAACAGGATCATGGAGACTGTGTGCGTGTGGGGAAACAGGATCATGGAAACTGTGTGTGTGTTTGGTCCAAGTACAGGACCATATGGAGATCGGGGAAACAGGCATTCGCAAACAGCTGCTGGATCACACCAGTATGGAGGACCGAGTTCAGGATTGCCGTATGGAGATCGGGGAAACAGGATAATGGAGACTGTGTGTGGGGAAACAGGATCATGGAGACTGTGTGTGTGTGGGGGGAATCAGGATCATAGAGACTGTGTGTATGTGTGGAAACAGGATCATGGAGACTGTGTGTGTTTGGGGAAACAGGATCATGGAGACATGTGTGTGTGTGTGTGTGTGTGTGTGTGTGTGTGTGTGTGTGTGTGTGTGTGTGTGTGTGTGTGTGCGCGTGAAATGCCCCAGTTGCTTCATGGTGGTGGGTAGAGAATAAGGCTTGAACCCTGTATCTTGGGCCCAAGTGAAAAGAGCCTGAATTCCCTACCCACCACAATTTCTAAAACATTTGCAGATTTTTGCCTCATATTTGTTCTGTTCCTCATAAAATCTGTGGTTTCTGTATTTTTGTTACTTAAAGCAGAGGGTAATGCAGTGGTGCAGTGGTAGCAGTGTTGCCTAACAGCTATGGGTTGTCTGGTTTGATTCTTGGCTGGGGTGCCTTCTGTGTGGAGTCTGCATGTCCCTCCTCTGTTTGTGTGGGTTTTCTCTGGTGTCATCAGTGGATATTTGTCCGTATTTTTTGGACTATATTCCCCCATTATTGGCTTTGTCCAGGTTTTTTGTGCCAAGGTTGAGAGCTATGGCCATAACTGAACTCACTGAATATGTTTGGGGGCTGTATTCCCCCATTATTGGCTTTGTTCAGGTGTTTTGTGCTAAGATGTTGACAGCTATAGTGAGAAATGAATTCACTAAATGTTGCCATTTAAGTTTCAGTCTTCCTTTTGTTCATAAAAATAGATGATTTGGTATAGTGGTATGTTACTCTGGCTGTTTTGCACAGGGACCTGGGTTCAATACTTGGCAGTGAAATGTATGCTGATAACACCGCATTTTATTCTAGCAACTTTCCAACATTATACAAGCAATGTTTAAAATGTGTCCCTGGTTTTTGGGCTTTTACCCCCCCCCCCCAAATAAATTTTTGCTTTGTCCAGATTTCTTGTGCTGCAAAGTTCAGAGATACAGCTGAGTGTCGACTAGATTTTACAAGGAGCTGAGAGCTGCAGGGGAACAAAAGTTTAATGCTGCTTATGCCAACTTGGCTTATATTGTAAATAGCACAACAGGTAATGTACTTGCTTTTGATGCAGAAGGCTGTGGGTTCTACTCCCACAATAGGTATATCCATTGCTGATACTATACTCTGTTTTAAAGGGGATGGATGCTGTAGTCCTCTTTGACGAAGATACCTAGTAACTATTTATCTGTTATCAGTTTGCCATCCATTCCCTATTGCGATATTACTAGCATTATAATTTTTTTTAATGCAACATAAGCAATTTATTCCTCAAGGGCAACAGGCACTTTATTTGTAGATGAAACAATGACATATAAAGTTGTTTGCTAGCAGTAACCTCTTCATTAGTTAACAGATTTCTTTAATGTGGAATTATTTAGATGGCTTTTACTTCTTCAGAGATCATGCATATTTACTGATACTGGTGGACTGTTGAAGTTTGAGTAGACTTTTATGATGGAAATGTTCTGAACTGGGCAGTTCCACTGTATTGTATTGTACAAGGAATATAATTTAATACAGTCAGGGAGGTGTATCAAAGAGCATGTGTGTGTTTTGTGTTCAAGGGGCCTATGATTTGAAAACAGTCCAAAATTAATCTTTATCTGCCACTGGCAAAATGTATTTTCTTTGAATGTGGGTTTCAATGCTGTTTCAATGAATGTGAGTTTCAAGGGCAGAGAAGTTTTAATGCTAAGTCTATTTTCATTGTGTGACTGCATTGCTTTGTTTAGCAGATATCTATTAGGTTTTATGCTGTACAATATAAAATAAAACTTTCAAATGAAATCCATATCATCTCAGAAGTAAAGCAGTATGCACATTACAGTGTTTATGGCAAATGGGGTGAAATAGCCAAGGAATGGGACATTGGAATGGCTGCAGGGGGGGATGCTCCATTCGACCATGATTTTGTGAAGCGTGGGAAGGGCAGCAAACTCAGACAGCTCCGGCTGAACTATACCTCTCAACTTTCCAGACTTTTGCAGAATTAATAGATTTTTACTTCTTATTTTTGGTTTGTTCCTCATAAAATGTGTGGTTTTCTGCCAAATCATTTAGGAATGAAGTCACTAAATAATGACAGACATTGAGTTTCAGATGTCATAACCTTCAGAAAAATGCATGCTAAAGCAAGACCTGTTATTCTATCAACTGTCTTTTTAGTACTGTTTGTATGTTCCCCCAATATATTTGGCCATATCCAGATTTCCTGCATTAAGAGGTTGAGAGGTACGTGCAAATAAATCGCTTTATAGAATTAGGAATATCCAAACCTCTCAACTGTCTCCAATTTTGGCTCAAAATGTTGCTCTCCCCTTAAAAATCCCTCTGCAAAATGGCAATTTTGGAAGAAAATGTGGAGGGTTTACAATTATAAATAACTGTAATGATCAGAGTTATAGATTACTTTTATTTCGGAAATTCATTTAGATGCTCTTATTTTGTCAGCTGCTCAAGTTAACAGTACTAATTTTAAAAAGGTGTCCCTTCTTTGACAGGTTCTCAGCTGTATTGTGTGGCAATTTTATATTTTTGCATAACATATTTGGTCTGTTTTTCATAAAATTATGGTTTGCTGGCAAATTAGTAGCAAATCATTAAAGATTGAAGTTAGAAAATAATGGCAGACATTTGAGTTTCAGATTTCATACCCTTCAGAAATTCATACAAATGCAAGACCTACTACTATTCTATTATCTTTCTAAGTTTATAAGAGCAATATTTAATAAATTGTCTTTATTTTTTGGGCCTGTGTCCCACTTCTATGTATGGCTTTGTCCAGATTTCTTGCTCTGAGGTTGAGAGGTATGAGTGTCAAAGCCGTCACCGTCAGCCAGAGACATTTCAAACTGTGACGTACTTGTTGCACTCCACTCCCCATTGTAATGGCTCTGGATGTGTCCAAGCAAGGCAAGGAGCAGTTATGCAGTGTAAGTGTGCAGAGTATTCCCCCATCCAAGGTAGACCACAAGTATGACCGTGGCTTTTCATCTGTCCTTGATTTTGCAGAATGTTCTGGTTTTCAGTCATATTTTTATACTGTTGATTTATGCTTATTATTATTCAGAAAATGCATGCTGTTGCAGTGCCCTGTTGCTCTGTATTAAAGTAGCAATGCTTTAATGACCATCAGGTAAGCTTGTCGGAGATTGTAAGATGCAAGTAAGCTTTAATAAGCATAATGTTAAAGAATTACCAACATTGAAAGCCTTTTCATTGTTGCCATGCAGAGAATATTTACATAACTACATAACAAATAAGCCTTAGGTATTGAAATCCATACGACAGTATTTTTAATAAAGGACGGAATTACAGTATTTTCAGAAGCTCATTTCATTTGTTGGAGACTTGCAGTTATCTTTGCAGGCTTTATCCGTAAACTAAACATAATGCCAATCTATCATGTGTGGTCCATAACTTGTGCAGTAATCCATTAAGCAATTTATCTTGAGTTTGTTTCTTGTTCGCTGTTCATTTTTTACTTTGATCATGTGTTCTCCATGAAACAAGTAGATAGTTGTCAGGCAGCAGGTCTTTTTTGGATAAGAAACATTTTTACAAGTGGGGGTATCACAGAGATTGCTACTTTCAGCATGTTACTTGATAATTTTATAAAGCTGAATATAAATTATAATTAGAACTGCAGTACAAGGAGAAGTGGCTTGAGCTGAGTGCAGGTTGTTTTTTTATACTTGATTTTGACTGGCATTCCAGTAATGTATTTAAAAAGAAATTTATTTTTTCATGCCTCACAGCCTTTGTGTTTCCATCTAGATAGTAAGTAAGTTGTCATGTAGCCAATGCATTGAAATATTTTTTTCTTCTACACTTCATTTTGTCTTGATTGGACTCTTGTAATGATGGTTTGGCACCCAGGGCAGTGTATTTAATTAAAGTTCCAGTTGTTGTGGTTTTGAACATAGCTCCACCCCTTTCTAATTGGTCACACCCCTTCCCATTGGCCCCACCCATCCAGCTGTCTCTTGCAGCCCCCCTTTAATTTGAAGTCACCAGCCGCCACTGAAATTGGGTTAGTGTTGTGGCTGTCTGCCTGTAGTGTAGACAGTGCTTAGTGACATGTCTAGCAGCTCAGTGTATTTACCCTAGTGTGATGTTATGTCCAGATATTTGTCAGATGTACTGTTGCCTGGCCACCATATGTGTTGAGTATTTCTGACAAAGCAGTGGGATGGTGTGAAGATGTATGTCACTAACTAGTGTGAAGTACGTGGCTTGGGATCTCTGCTCCTCCAGATTTCTTGCAATAAGGTGTTCTGTGTATACCTTCTGACTGACCAGATTGTTTCAGACTGTCCATGTTTATTGCTCATATTTCTTCTGTATTCCACAGGATCATTACTGTGATTTGTGTGGTACTTCACCATGATGATTTTATGATGTCTGTCAGTAACTGATGGCGTACATGTCAGTTTCAGAAGAGCCTTCCTTCACATGTATTTTAATACAACCCCTGTCACTGTAGCAACATTCTACATTTATAACTGCAATACATACATTACGTTCCCTTGCACCAAGAGGTTGAGAGTATGACTCCACTACATGTCATGGACATATGTTATATATACACATATTCATATATATATATATATATATATATACATATATATATACCTATACAGAGAGAGAAATATATATATATATATATATATATATATATATATATATATATATATATATATATATATATATATATATATATATATATATATATATATATATATATATATATATATATAGATATGTGTGTATCAATATGTGTGTATATCTATATATATATATATATATATATATATATGTGTATATGTATATATATATATATATATATATATATATATATATCTACATATGTATAAACATATATCTATATCCTATTATGTGTAAACATGAGTGTTGTATATACCTTCTCAGATGTATCCCACCATATTAATCTGATATGTGTATATTTACATATAAGAACATGACTGATTCAACACTGTTTTCACTTACAAGTACTAAACAATTGTAGTAGTCAAAGCAGTTCACTACTATTCAGTATGTGTACTGAATGATATATTTGAAAAACAACAGACATTTTCATAACTGAGATGGCTTAGTGGTTAACTGCTGTGACTATAGTATACAGGGTCCTGGGATGAAGACCTGCAAGGGCTGTTTATTTTGTTGCTAGACAGAACAAGGACTGTTGGATACAGAGTGGTTAAGGCAGTTTTGAGCAGCTTTAAGAGTGTTTGCATGGGTTTGTGTGACTGTAAGCAGTGCTAACGTATGGTTAAACAAAAGGCGCTTACACCGTGTAGGCTTCACTTACCAGTGCACAAATCTGCTTAGCATTTACATTTCAGCAATGCTTACACCTGCTAAGCATAGCTCATCCCTGGTAACCAATGATCACATTCCAGTCTGATCAAATGGGTCTATATTATAAGATCGACAGTTGAAAATATCGAACAACATATGGTTGACATCATATGGTCGATGTCTTCAAACGTCGACCTTATAAAAAGACAAAAAAAAAAAGAAAAAAGTACCCTAATGGGTTTAAGTAGGGGGCAAGCCCCCCTGCACCCCCACACCCCCTGCTACTTAAATATACCAACTCCGAGACAGCACTATATTGCAGTAAATGGAAATCTCCCCTTACAGAGATTTCCATTTACACGCTCGAGATTCTAAGCATTCGATATTCTCGTGCCGACAATGTCAGATTCGACATTGTTGGCTTTCGAGAATATAATATAGACCTGATAAAATAGCATGATAATGACATCTTTAATTAGTGTATTTAATTCCATGTACATAACATGCTTCTATGTGCTGTCATTACAGTAGTAAGGGGTGTGAGTATACTGTATGGGACACCTGAGTATACATGGGTAGTACGACAATCTTTTCTCTTTGTATATGTTTCATACTTGGATGGTATCCCAGGTTATATGCAGTCACACATGCATGCATTGTATCATTACATTACTACTTTTAACAGTACTGAGTTCTGAGTACTGACTATCGTGTGCTTGGTTTTTGACCTGTATATTTTTATGTATCTCCTATTGGATATTGTTCTGATATGTTGATATTAACTGTAGACTATGTTTTAGGACATGTCATTGAGGACTGTTGTCATGTAGTAATGGCATACCTATCAGTTTCAGATGTCTATCTGTCAAAACATTCATTCTAATCCATAATCTGTTGGCTACCTTCTTTCTGTCTGTCCTCTGTACAGATGTGCAGATGTCAGGTATTTGTCTTGGCTGCTTACAGGCAATCTCTGATTGACTGACACTTACATGTTTACCCAGCTGTCTTATGAATGCCACAGCTAGGAAACCCCAATCTGTATGCACCACATGCCATGGATACCTCAACCAGACTACCACAATCAACAGAACATGTTTGGGTACAGGTCTCTAACCCAGACACTGGCCAAGTTATGCAATATATGTTGCATATATGTCAATTGGAGCACCTCACTGGCCCTCTTCAAGAGAAAAACAGATGAGTGGATATTGAATTTAACTGTCACCCTGGGGATCATGCAAGTGGCATCAGTTGATAGATGGCCTGCTGACAAATGTCAGGTGGCATGATAAAAGTGTACTCACATACCATACTCTTCTCATCTCTCCATGGACATTAGCCTTGTACACACCTAGGAACTCCTGCACCTATGGACCTCAGTACTGAGAAATGTATGTGTGCATTATTGAGTATAACAGTGTCTGTGTGTTTGTAAACTTGTAGTTGAAAATCCTCTGAGGGCCTTCTCACCTACTATGCCCCGCATTGCTATACTTAGAAAGGGCTGCTGCTGTAATTCACATTAAATGTACCTTGCAACACTCTTCCCCCATGGGCTACCTGGAGCTTGCAGTACCAGTATAACACAGTTCTACAAATGGGCAGATAGCTGTGGGCTACCCTCTGAGTCCTTGCAAATGTGAGTATATGTGTGTGTGTATGTGTGTGCAATTGTGTGTGCGTGTGCATATTTGTTGCACACAGCATTCTGAGGACACATTCTCAAAATACACTAAACCTTGCTATACATTATAAGGGATGGTGATGTTGCTGACATTAGGAAAGTCATGACAAACCCTCACCCTACTATCCCTTTGGCATGTGCAATAAATACATATCCCTGTAGTAGCTCTGATTGGATAGACAAGGGTTTGCATTGCAGTCCTGGTCAATGTGTGATTGTGGATATGTCAGAGCATTATCATGGATTTCAGTGAGTACAATATCCAATGTGGGGTGTGGGTGCTGGGTATTCTGTCTTTACACCATGATACCCCCCAGTACATATCCCAAGGTCCACTGTACAAGGACCGCTGTCACCATCAAACATATAGGTAACAGATTTTGCTATCCAGCCCAATGATGCATGTGTTGTGGTCAAAAACTCTGTAACAGTATGGACTCACTGACAAGGTAGTTAGCACTGCTAAACCCAGGTCTGTCAAACGTGTCTATGACTGTATGTGTTTATCAATGTGTATATGACAGTATGTCATACTATATATTGTTCATTAAAACCCAGTACATCCCCATTTTAGTACTGTACAAGGCCTGGTTGTGTTCTTCACTTAACAGGAAACTCAGGACACACCTCACTCTAAAAGCTCTGCGGTGTGTGCAATTAAGGCCAAACACATTAGTAGCAATACGTACCTAGGTTGGGGTTCTACTCTCAGTGTTGCCAAGTAAGTGTGTGTGTATGTGAAGGGATCTACTTCAGTTTGCAGAAGATATATGTCCCAGGAGATCATTTGTCTGAGAACTAACTGGCAAAAGGTAACATTTCAAAACAATCGTCTCATGGAAATTCATTCCATCAAAACTAGTAGTGGATGTGTAAATGCCCTCTTCCTCACTGTACAGCTGTACAGCAATACTGGAGTTGGCATATATAGTTGGGTGTGGTTGTTGTGGCCACAGCCATCCACATTGGGGTTATTGTTGTGCATATCCCCCCGCTTAGTGTGTTGTTATACTGTATAGTATATGTTAACAGGTTGAGTAGTTGTTAATCACACTATGTGTGGTTCTATGCCACCCCACACCCTCCAAAGTTGGGGGCTGTGCCACCAACACCAGCACACCTATGTGTGCCAACTCCAGGATTGCACTATATTGAGGAAGAGGACATATAACCTGCCAGTACCATTGTCAATGACATTAAACTGGCAGACTGATTATTTACTGTTGTAATGTTTTGGTAATTTGGTCTTCATGGAATTACATAGGCCAAAATGAGTTCACTGCAAAATGAAGTACATCCATGTGAACAGTATTATCTGTGTATTGCATCCACACCAAAGCCTCTGTGTGTGTGTTATTCACAAACATTTGGTGTGTGCCACCCAGTACACTTACCATTGTCCACTGTAGAAGAACTGTGTACATCAGCCACCATGCACTCACTTGTATATACCCACATCAGCCACCATGCACTCACCTGTATACACCCCTCAGACCTATTAGCCATGTGGCACATACAGTAACTGTTATACAGACCTGTTACTTGTGTTTAGCTGTACCCGGGATATGACACAGTCAATGTGTCACCACAGTGCCACACCCCTTGTAGGAAAGGACAGCAGACCAACATCCTGCTGACATATAGACACCTAGAACACAAACAGAATACATTATGGATCCCACAATCAGTCAGTGATACTGACAGCTATAATTCATCATGGCTGGACAGCTACACACCCTGATGTGTAAGCATTAATCATTCCAGATGACAACACGTTAAACAGCATTACATTGCTAAACCTTAATACATTCACCCTGTGCATCAGAACCATATTAGCATGTCCCTGCATTGATGGTATGGATGCCAGGGATGCGGCATAGGTATCATCATATGCACAGGATGTGTTGTTTTGGGGGGGGTTTTTGCCAA
>NC_056730.1:1002471875-1002487696 GCF_019279795.1 Protopterus annectens | reverse complement strand
TTTCCCTCAAAATTGATTTTTTAAAATTGAGAAGATCTTTGGATAACTTTTCCAGGCCTTGCACAAAATATGGCATACCCTCATATTTTTTCATATTCTCACATGTCTCCGTCACATCCTTGATATTTTGTTCAACAGACCTTTGATAAAAGGACATTACTATATCAACAAAAGCCATAGTGGCTTTTTTGTTGTGCCTTATGCCAATCCTCCATCAGTAGGCCATCTGTCTTACCAACCAAGGGCGGAATTTTAACCCTTAAACCACGTGGAGTAATACCTTTACTCTTATATGCCTTGAATAATTTAAAGTGCCATATATTAGTTCTTAAGATTTTCATCTCTTTATTTAGTTGGCAAAACAGCATGTTGCAGCCATCATAAGAATCTCCTACTTTCTCATTAGGGACCCCATCCATATTGGTCCCAATACCAAAAACTTTTATATCATCTTGATCTGCACACAAACCCTGAAGAATCCTTTGGAGTTCCATGACAATAAGCCCTAAACCTGCCCTATATAGTCAGATGACCCTGATCAATGATATCCGAGGGTAAATAATACTTATTTGATACAAAGCATGGAAAAGTATGCCAAATTTACTTATTCAAAAACATAGAGATATGTATATTAGAAAGGCAACTTCCTATAGGTCCCCAGTAAGTTATAATTAGATCCAAAAGCAGAAGAACATGACCTCACCACTACCAAAAAGCATATAATCACCTGACTATTGATGTCCTTCCACCCAAGATTGCATAAAGTGGATTATCTTTGTACAAACTGAAAACTAGAGGGGACACAAATTTCCAAAAGCAGGGGTAAATTCATATAAAGCATGAACCACTAAACATTATAGCTAATACCAATGCGTTTTGCCACCAGTTATTATAAATATGGTTGAAACAATCTTCACCTTGTATTTATACAATTTCAAAAAACATATTATCAAAAAGTGAACAACTGTTTGTGCCTATATACATATATAAATATGATCTAAATACAGGCAACCAACAAAACCTAGCCTACATCACTGTTTCACCATTACTTATATTATTATTTGTATATATTCTATTTAGCAATAAATGCAATTATAAACCCCCCTTTTTTGTAATGTTCATGAAAAGAAAATGTTGTCCAAACCCATGAACAAAAAATATACATGAGTTTGTCCCTAATAACAATGTGCATATATTCGAATAGGACTCTTATAAATTTCCCTGCTATCAAAGGACAAACCTCAATAGCCATAAAATTATATGTGATAAACAACATCAAATGGCCCCCTCTGTTCAATATTCAAGATAATATTGTAAATACCTTTCAAAATGAATTTAATACAGAGTATTAAAACATTCACCAAAATACTGCACCAAAAATGGCGCTTGTACTTCCTAACAAAAAAACTCACAAATATCAATTGGCCAAAATCTGTTCTTTAAATGTCTTACTGTGTTCAATTAATGTCCACATCTTTAAACAAGAAAAATTGTTTGATACTTTAAATGATGATATATAAACACCCCAACAAGGTGCCACGGTGTATCACCGTCAGTCCCAAATGATCCTATAAGTCAGAAATTGAAGCACACTATCCGTTCTTGAAAAAAATGTCATTCAACAACATCTATAGGGTTGAATAAGATTTTCGGCCTATTAGCCAGAATATTTTCACCAGCCAAAAATCTATAGTGATATATCTGCTTCCAACATAAGCATGAGCCTTGTATGTTTGGGAACCAACAATTGTAGCCATCATAATATTAACACAGTCCCAAACCAATTAACAGAGCACTTTCAAAATCGGCAGCTGGCCCAAAATCCGACCCACCCTATATTTTTCTTCAACCCAACCAATGTATAAAAAGTAAAAAAACAAAAAAAGATCTTGTTCGTTGATACTCACAAAATAGAAAGTGTTGAAGCACTTGTTTAGGCAAACCAAGGTTGATGTCCTATTTGTTTTAAACACAAGAAAATAATCTTTATATTTATGCACAACGATGTTACATCATGTTCGCATATACCAAAGTGCAATTCCCCCAGTTCTGGTGGACTTCTGCTTTAAACACCCAAAAGAAGTCCTTGTTCATTGATATTCCCAGAACCAAAGTTACTTGTTTAAACAAAAAAAAATGATGAGCCGTTTACTTGAAACATCCGGGAATAAACCTTATGCTTATAAACGCCAATGTTGCACCAAACTCACTTGTACCAAAACACCATTCTCTTCCCTTCGTTTTTGCATACGTTTACCAAAAAATAAACCTTTGTATCCCAAACGAACATCAATTGGAAACTTTACAATGAAGAAAAAGGTCAACCAAGGAAAAAATGAAAGCACAATCCAAATAGGCCGCCAAATAAACAAGTTTACCACCTTATATTCTTCACAACCAAATGAACGGCAAAAAGAAATTCTTGTTCATAAACATTGATACTGCACCACGCTCCCATATGTAGCAACACAATCCACTCGTTCTTATACTGAATCACAGATTTCCTCTCAGTGTTAGCTTGCTCCCAACCATGTAGGTGCAGCAACACCATTGTATAAGTCTAAGAGGTGGATGACTTCATAAGGGGGAGTGTCATGCATGGTATAAGCTTATTGGAGCTCTGTGGCCCATGTTTTCCCTTAGCTAAGGACATCTAAGGAAGGGTGTGTGTCTAAGTCTGCCTAGTAGTGCTTACATTGTCTAAACAGGTGTGTGCGCTGTGCACCGGCTTTAAAAAAAAAAAAAAAAAAAAAAAAAAACAGGAAATAGCAGCTCTGTTCACATCTGAACACTGGGTATGTGTGGCACACCTCGGGGCTTAAACAAGAAGGCAGTGGGAAGGGAAAACAGCAGTAGGAAGGCAATCAAGGAGAACTACCATAGCTGGCAGGTAAAATTTATCAGAATCAGCCAATTACACATGGAACAGCCTAGTACACTACCATAAACTATGCAAAAACCTTCCAGTCTGTTTTTTCCCACAAACTCTACATGACTGGTGTACAGGGAAACTTTACCTGACACAACTAACGAAATGCTAGGGGATGTTGTCACACTCATACATCAATATGTGCAAGAGGCTGAGGGTGGTGAGGATATGAATGCTGACAACCAACCAACAATGAGGAGGAGAAGAGTGTACAGACCCAGGGTAACCTACCAGGGGCTACATGAGCTGGAGATAGTAGAGCACTATATGGTGGACAGGGACATTCTACAGCAAATTGTTGCACTGTGCCTGCCACGCCTCACACACAGAACCAACAGAGGGGAACCCATCCCAGAGGATATCAAGGTATGTGTAGGGTTAAGAATACTAGCCACAGGTACCTTCCAAAGGCCAGCTGGGGATATCATGGGGACCTCACAGGCATCAGCATCCAGGGTACTCCACCAGTTCCTGGATGCCATGTCAGCCCATGCTAGTGAACACATATATTTCCTCAACATCCATGAGGTGTTGACCAGAAATATAAGTCTCTTCCACCAAATAGCAGAATACCCTGAGATAGTGGATGTTATAGACTGCACGCACATACACATCAAAGCACCACCCAGGGAGCAGGGTAGGCTCTACATAAACCAAAAGCGCTTCCCCTCCATCAACAACCAGGTCATGTGCGATGCCGAGGGCATTATCTTAAATGTGTGGGCTGGCAGCCCTGGAAGCTATCACGACTCCCACATCTGGCATATGACTCAGCTGTACCAGTTGTTTACCAATGGGGACATCCTATATGGCCACTTAGTGAAGGATACCGGCTATGCACTCGAGCCATGGCTGATTACACCCCTCAGAAATGCACACACACCTGAACAAGAATGCCATAATGAGGCACATACACAAACCAGAATGATAATAGAGCGTGTGTTTGGGATTCTCAAGTCACAGTTTCGCTGTCTGGACATATCCAGTGGAGCCTTGTAGTACTTTTCAGCTACATGTATACAAATGGTCATAGTATATGCCATGCTACACAATATGATCCTGCAGAAACCGCTGCAGCAGGAACACCACGGGGCAAAGCTACACAGCCTCCCACCATGCCAAGACCATGACAGGCAGAGGGGGACTCAAAGGAGGAACTACCTGAGCCTGCCCATGTAGGCAGAAGGAGGTGTGCCCAGTATGCCCAGGCCTTGGCAAAGAGGCAATGCATAGCACATACACTGACACAGTAGGGACCCAGGGAATAACACCTCTCATACTTGCACATACAGTAAAAGGGATGCCAAACATGACACTACCTGTGCTTTACCATGTATAGGGAGTGTACTATGTGCATCCGACATAGTCAGCTCTCTAGCACCGTCCTCACTAACTGGCACAACCACAAGTTAAGTCAGTCTTTCTATCAATTGCTGAATGGAGTAGTATGTTCTGATAGTTGTATGTATGGTATGGATGTGAGCATACAAGGGAATTGGGTGGCTGAATGGGATGGCAGCAACTAGTGGACACCTATATGGGCATCATGAAATCCATAACAAATACTGATGTCAACATATAGGTAGTACTAGACAAGGTGACAAACCCACTGCAGTACATATGGTGGCCCAAATTTGTGTCCATAGGACACACACATGCATGTCATTGAGGATCACATACCCAACACCAGCCCCAGCCAGCAGGACAGGTGTAGATGACCATAAAGAAAGGCTGGGCTAAGGCCTCCAATTGATGCCAATGGTGAACAGAACCCCTCCAGACCTACACAGACAGACTACAACAGGTCTGGCAGTTGTATGTTAGTTCTGAAGGGTAAGAAGTCTGAAACTAAAATGTAAGTCAATAAAACCCAAGATATGTACTTTACTGATATGCCTCCAGTCTGCATGATAGTCAGAATACAAAAGGAAATGGAAGTCAACAGAGTACCTGAAATACCAGTACAGTCATAGCAAATTGTTAAAGTTGTCAGGTGTGCCTCCCCCCCCCCCCCGAATCCTTTGTAGTAATGCAGTAACATGTAAGTGTGAGGTGTAATAACAGTAGAGAGCAGATTACTCGAGCTGGTCCAATATACAAGATAGATTGTTGCATGTGTACAATATGCAGGGGTCCATGTGTCAGATTGTTGTGTGCACTTCTCTTACCTGTTCTTTAGCACTGCAGCTGATGTCACTTACCTAAAAACATAGCTTTGGAGAGGTCTCCAACATATAAGCTCTGTGGCACTTGCGATAACTGCGTAATACCATACTGTAGCAATCTAGGTAGGAGGTCTAATCCTGGTCCTGGCAGCTATGAAAATGTGTGCAAGTCTTTGTTGACACCTGATTTTGTGGTCATTCACACTTACAGTACTTCCCTTACCCCTCCTTTAGCACTGGAGCTGATGTAACTCACATTCAAAGATACCGTTGGACAACTCTACAACATATAACCTTCATGGCACTTGCAATAACTGTGTAATGCCATAATGTAGCAAACTAGTTAGGTAGGAGTTCTAATCCTGGTCCTGACAACTGTGAAAATGTGTATGTTTGTGTGTGAGGGTGTGTGAGTCTTTGTTGATTTTGTGGTCATTCACAATTACTGCACTTCCCTTACTCCTTCTTTAGCAGTACTGCTGATGTCACTAACCTTCAAAGATGCCTTTGGACAACTCTCCAACATATAAGCTCCATGGCTTTTGTGATAACTGCATAATGCCATACTGTAGCCAACTAGTTAGGTAGGAGTTTTAATCCTGGTCTTGGCAGCTGCAAAAGGTATGTGTGAATGAATGAGTCTTCATTGACACCTGCTTTTGTGGTCATTCACACTTACTGCACTTCCCTTACCCCTCCTTTAGCACTGCAGCTGATGTCACTCACCTTCAAAGATACCTTTGGACAGCTCTCTAACATATAAGCTCCATAGCTCTCATGATAACTGTGCAACACTATAATATCAATACATAGTTAGTTAGGGGGTTGGACCTTAGTACTGGCAAGTGCGTGTGTGTCATCAGTATCCTGTGTGAGTGTTGGTTTGAATATGTAAATAACAGAATCCATTGCAGGTTGTGTTTTGATACATTTTCATATTGAGGACCCATATGTCCCAATGTCACATTACAAGGCCAACAGTTGTCAAACACCATAGCAGTTGTTGTAGACAATACACAGCCATACAGTTATATATAGGCAACCATTATAGTACACAGAAACCTCTCTCCACCCACAGATCATACATAAACATGCTTGGCTCTTTCTCTCTTCCTTTCTTTCTTTCCCTCTCTCTCTCTCTCTCTCTCGCTCTCTCACCCCCTCTCTGGTAGATGTGAAAAAAATGCATCTGTTTTGCATAGGCAGCAGATTGACTTTGGTAGGTTATGCTCATGATCAGCTGATGGCCTGTGCATGAATTGGAGTCCTCCACTTGCTAATTGCATGTGAACACCTGTGGTATCATTCCTCTAGCCAATTGCATGGAAACACACTCCTATAAGTAAGCAATGCAAGTTGGTGTTGGACCTTCTCCTTCACTGTGAGCAGGACATAATGTGGGTGTGTGACAAATAGTATCACAGAGGGCAATTGGAAATACCTCTTACAACAAACACTGTGGAGACAGGCCAACAAACTGGAGGGGGATGTTCCAGACATGTTGACAGAATGTAAGTATTGCTGTTCTACATTTGAAGTAATGTTGGGTTATCAGGGTTTGTGTGGATATGGCTGTTCTGCATGATTTAAAGTCTGGCATAACAGTGTTATGTGGTTGAGAAAACTCTCACCTGTAGGGCTATCTGCAGACAGGCCAGAGTTTGGAATCTTAGGTTTGGTGTGTTAAACACAAATGTACTGTCTTTATAAATGCAGTAGCATACTCTGATGATTGTACTCAGTAACATCCATGTGGGTTACTGACTTCATATCCCTCCGAAGAGATATGTCACAACAAACCCTGTTACACCAGCAATGTTCTCAGTTTATAACTGCATTATGTCAATATTGGTCCTGTATTTGTGATTCTGTCCCCCAAGTCTGTCACCCTTTGTTCATATGTCATGCAGTAAGAGGTGGATATGTACAATATACCATTATTTACTGATATAATTCCTAATATCAAGCCAGTGATATATCGGACTGCCAGACATGTAATGTATAGGATGCCTAATAGTTCAGGACAAACCTTGGACATTCTGTTGTAGTCTGTGCAGTAGTGGGGTCTTTGTATTTATGGTGATTGTTGACAGAGTGTCTATATTATGTAGCAGTGTATTGTGATCATGTTATTTGGCCTATGTACAGACTGGGGTAGATGTCAGTGTTCTTGGTTCTGTCCTATCTAACGTTGCATGCTGCTCCAGTTTCTGATACCCTATCAACCTATATGTTTGTAGGGCCAGACTGAGACATGTCCCATACAACAGTCAAGCATCAGACTACACTGTGAATTGGGCCAGTACATGTAAGGTTAGTGTGTGAGTTGCAAACATGATGATGACTTTTGTTCACACAGGCCACAGACTTTACTATTACTTAGGCTTGCCATTATGTGACTGTGACTGTGTTGAGATCGATTATGGGTATGCACTTTTACATTGGTGTCTGTTACTCTGTGCTGTTACATGCCTATAGTGCCTGCTATATTTGCAATTACATGTGTATTCCCCCATAGGTAAATTGGGCAGGGGTGGCTCGTGCTATAGGACTGCAGGACTGCAGTCCTCCCACCTGTAAAATGGGTCCCCCACCTGTGCATAAAATAAAGTCCCCAGTCCCCCGTAGAACATTTAAAAATAAAAAAAAATAAAAAAACTATCTCAGACTCCGCGCATACGTGCTTAGTTCCTGGCTGCTGTGTTAGGCAGACCAGAACGCCAAGCACACATGCTCAGGCCTTCCTGAGCTCCAGACTGCTCATTTAGGTTGTCTGGATAGGTAAGGGAATAAACCCCACCCTTCCAACCCAGAGATCTGTGTGGTGATGGCCGCACAAACCACAAAGTCACCAGACTGCATCGCCTGCAGTCTGGACCAATAGCAGGAGGCTCCAGCCTCCTCACATCTCGCGGGAAACTGAGACCAGCATGCGTGGGCTAGTATGGAGGACAGGATTAGGACTGCATTTGCCAGCATAGAGGACTGAGTACAGGCCTGTATGGAAGTCGGGGAAACAGGCATTCGCAAACAGCTGCAGGATCTCTCCAGTATGGAAGACCGAGTACAGGATTACCGTATGGATATCAGGAAAACAGGATCATGGAGACTGTGTGTGGGAAAACAGGATCATGGAGACTGTGTGTGTGTGGGGAAACAGGATCATGGAGATTGTGTGTGCGTGTGTGTGAGGAAACAGGATCATGGAGACTGTGTGTGTGTGTGTGGGGGGGGACAGGATCATGGAGTGTGTGTGTGTGTGGGGAAACAGGTAATGGAGAGTGTGTGGAAACAGGATCATGGAGAGTGTGTGTGTGTGTGTGTGTGTGTGTGTGTGTTGGGGGGGGGCAGGATCATGGAAACTCTGTGGGGAAACAGGATCATGGAAACTGTGTGTGTGTGTGGGGGGGGGGCAGGATCATGGAGACTGTGTGTGTGAGGAAACAGGATCATGGAGACTTTGTGGGGAAACAGGATCATGGAAACTGTGTGTGTGTGTGTGGTCCAAGTACAGGACCGTATGGAGATCGGGGAAACAGGCATTCGCAAACAGCTGCAGGATCACGCCAGTATGGAGGACCGAGTACAGGATCGCCGTATGGAGATCGGGGAAACAGGATCATGGAGACTGCGTGTGGGGAAATAGGATCATGGAGACTGTGTGTGTGTGGGGAATCAGGATCATAGAGACTGTGTGTGCATGGGGGAAACAGGAGCATGGAGACTGTGTGTGTGGGAAAACAGGATCATGGAGACTGTGTGTTTGTTTGGGGAAACAAGATCATGGAGAATGTGTGTGTGGAAACAGGATCATAGAGACTGTGTGTGTGGGGAAACAGGATCATGGAGACTGTGTGTTTGTTTGGGGAAACAAGATCATGGAGACTGTGTGTGTGGGGAAACAGGATCATGGAGACTGTGTGTGTTTGGGGAAACAGGATCATGGAGGCTGTGTGTGTTTGGGGAAACAGGATCATGGAGACTGTGTGTGTTTGGGGAAACTGGATCATGGAGACTGTGTGTGTTTGGGGAAACAGGATCAGTGTGTGTGTGTGTGTGTGTGTGTGTGTGTGTGTGTGTGTGTGTGTGTGTGTGTGTGTGTGTGTGTGTGTAAAATGCCCCAGTTGCTTCATGGTGGTGGGTAGAGAATAAGGCATGAACCCTTTACCTTGGGCCCAAGTAAAAAGAGCCTGAATTCCCTACCCACCACCATTTCTAAAACATTTGCAGATTTTTGCCTCATATTTGTTCTGTTCCTCATAAAATCTGTGGTTTCTGTATTTTTGTTACTTAAAACAAAGAGTGGTGCAGTGGTAGCAGTGTTGCCTGACAGCTATGGGTTGTCTGGTTTTATTCTTGGCTTGGGTGCCTTCTGTGTGGAGTCTGCATGTCCTCCCTCTGTTTATGTGGGTTTGCTCTGGTGTCATCAGTGGATATTTGTCCCTATTTTTTGGACGGTATTCCCCCGTTATTGGCTTCATCCAGGTTTTTTGTGCCAAGGTTGAGAGCTATGGTCATAACTGAACTCACTGAATATGTTTGGGGGCTGTATTCCCCCATTATTGGCTTTGTTAAGGTTGTTTGTGCTACGATGTTGACAGCTATAGTGAGAACTGAATTCATTAAATGGTAGCCATTTAAGTTTCAGTCTTCCTTTCGTTCATAAAAATAGATGATTTGGTATAGTGGTATGTTACTCTGGCTGTTTTGCACAGGGACCTGGATTCAATACTTGGCAATGAAATGTATGGTGGTAACATCACATTTTATTCTAGCAACTTTCCAACATTATACAAGCAATGTTTAAAATGTGTCCCTGGTTTTTGGGCTTTTGTCCCCCGCCACCCAAATAAATGTTGGCTTTGTCCAGATTTCTTGTGCTGCAATGTTCAGAGATACAGCTGTGTCGACTAGATTTTAAAAGGA
Source organism: Protopterus annectens (assembly GCF_019279795.1). Lineage (NCBI taxonomy): Eukaryota > Metazoa > Chordata > Ceratodontiformes > Protopteridae > Protopterus > Protopterus annectens. The sequence goes on along the minus strand of NC_056730.1, from coordinate 1,002,477,676 downwards.
GCTGAGAGCTGCAGGGGAACAAAAGTTTAGTGCTGCTTATGCCAAGTCAGCTTGCATTGTAAATAGTACAACAGATAGTATACTTGCTTTTGATGCAGAAGGCTGTGGGTTCTACTCCCACAATAGGCAGATCCATTGCTGATACTATACTCTGTTTTAAAGGGGGTGGATGCTGCAGTCCTCTTTGGCGAAGATACCTAGTAGCTATTTACCTGTTATCAGTTTGCCATCCATTCCCTATTGCGATATTACTAGCATTATATTTTTTTTAATGCAACATAAGCAATTTATTCCTCGAGGGCAACAGGCACTTTATTTGTAGATGAAACAATGACATATAAAGTTGTTTGCTAGCAGTAACCTCTTCATTAGTTAACAGATTTCTTTAATGTGGAATTATTTAGATGGGTTTTACTTCTTCAGAGATTGTGCATATTTAGTGATACTGGTGGACTGTTGAAGTTTGAGTAGACTTTTATGATGGAAATGTTCTGAATTGGGAAGTTCCACTGTATTGTATTGTACAAGGAATATAATTTAATACAGTCAGGAAGGTGTATCAAAGAGCATGTGTGTATTTTGTGTTCAATGGGCCTATGATTTGAAAACAGTCCAAAATTAATCTTTATCTGCCACTGGCAAAATGTATTTTCTTTGAATGTGGGTTTCAATGCTGTTTCAATGAATGTGAGTTTCAAGGCCAGACAAGTTTTAATGCTAAGTCTATTTTCATTGTGTATAATGAAAATAAAATCCCAAAAAAAAAAAATGCTCACGTGTTATTCCACTTCCCACAAAACGTACTGTTCCTAAGAAGAAAAAAGAAAATGTGTGGGAAGCATCTCTATTTGAGAACACTGCATATCAGAATTATGTGTTATTTTACACCCGTTTCGTTGATGACCTTTTTATTATTTGGAAAGGAGACGAACAACAACTCTTAGAATTCCATAGAGATATAAACACCCACACGGACTATCTCAAGTTTACAATGGATAACTCAATAGAGTTGATATCATTCCTGGATGTTTATATTCAGAGATTGCCGAGTGGCCTCTTGAACACAGGTGTGCATAGGAAAAGCTGCTATCGTAATCATCTATTACATCGTAGTAGCATGCATCCAGCACATGTTTTTAACAACATTGTCAGAGGACAAGCTATGAGGATATCTAGATTACACTCTGATAATATAAGCTTTGATAATAGAATGTCTGAATTGAGGAATATGTTTTGGATAGAAGTTACTCACCTGATGAAATAGATGCCAACATGAAAGATATAAATGAGTTGAGGAAAGGTAGAGCGTTTCCATACTTTGCTAATAGAAATGATGGATGCAAAGAATTGGACAATACATGATAGTAGTGATAGACTTAGGATACCAATATTTTACACACAGGATGTTAGATATGTGAAGGACATTTACAGGAAGCACTGGGACATTCTTCTCACTGATTTAGATATATCAGGAGTGATTGATCACTCTCCTAGGTTCACATATAAGAACAAACATAACCTATATAGGATGTTATGTGGACCGAACAGAATATGTGAAACTGTGAGCTGTGTGAAAAGCAGCATGACCAGGAAATGTAGTAGATGCAATTATTGTAATTTCATCAAAGAAACAGATAGCTTTATACATCCGAACACAGGACAGGAATTTGTTTTTACAGCTGCGGCCTCCTGTGATACTACACATGTAGTCTATTTAGCGACCTGCACACAGTGCTGTGCATTTTATATAGGTAAAACTGACCGCAAATTGAAAGAGAGAATCAGAGAACGCATATACAAGATAAGAGTGGCCTCACCATGCAGTGCATTGTCGAAATATGTGATTAATACCTCTAAACAACACACATTTAAGTTTCAAGTGATACAGGTGAATGACCCCACATTGAGGAAAGGTGACATCCAGAATTTAACTGAAGCAAAGGAGACCAAATGGATTATCAGACTTAGAGCTGATTGTCACCCTGGCCTCAATGACAGGGTATCCATCAAACCCATGCTGAAATCTAGGTCACTACGCCATTGAGCACCATATATCTCATACTTATCTACTTACACCTTGACATTTCTATTTGTTTCATTCACTTTTTTTCTTAACTTCTCCCCCCCATCCCTCACATTCATTCCCCCTCCACACTTTCTTTAATCTTGTCACCCCCCCCACCCACACACACACACACACACACACACACACACACACACACCCTCCTTTCCCCTTTTGCATAGTATTCATTTAGGGCATTGATATAACATCACATAGTCTTATTGTCAACTGTCTTTATATATGTGTACAATTTACACACATAGACATACACATATATACTTTATGCTATCCGCTACATATTTTTTACAAATGCACACATGCAACATCCCAGTTCCATCTCTGTTCCACTTCTATTAGTACATGACATGGATATTTGATGCATGCATTCCACATGACATGCGTGGATGCACATTTTTTAGCTCTGCTAAAAGAATAGAAATATCATTTTTTTATGTATAAAGCATGTTTATAAGATTGATTGTTTAGCAATACAGTATGGCTGACTATATATATATATATATATATATATATATATATATATATATATATATATATATATAGATATATATATATATATATATATATACATCTCATATTTTTATGCTCTATATATATTTTTATGTTTTTATTCATGCTTTTAGAAGTTGCTTACAACAAGCTATGCTTGAAATTAGGGCAGCATTTCCTGTCCTTTTAATTTTTAAATAATGCATGCACTTCAACTAATTGAGGATGTGACATCATTGCATTTTTAATGTTTGTATATTTAAATGTTTGCACCAAGCACTTTAGTTGTTATTGGCCTGAAGAAGACCACAAGTTGAAAGCGCTTGCCGTTTTTATTTAATAAATATTTATAACCTCCGCTTAACGCTTGTATTTACTTGATTGTGCATGACAAGCTATAGTTTTGTGGAGTTGCACTAACAAGAGTTTGTGGCTGAACTACTAGGAAGAGGAACACACTCGCTGGTTTTGGGTGTCAGCAATTGCCTGCATAGGCTGTTTACATTGAGGACATCTGAACCTGATTCGTATTGTATTTGGAACTTTATAGTGAACTACTTGGGATTTAAAACCTACTCTGCACATTGCTTCCCACACATTTTCTTTTTTATTTTCATTGTGTGACTGCATTGCTTTGTTTAGCAGATATCCATTAGGTTTTATGCTGCAAAATATAAAATAAAACTTTCAAATGAAATCCATATAATCTCAAATGTAAAACAGTATGCACATTACAGTGTTTATGGCAAATGGGGAGAATAAGCCAAGGAATGGGACATTGGAATGGCTGCAGGGGGATGCTCCATTTGACCATGATTTTGTGAAGGGGGGAAGGGCAGCAAACTCAGACAGCCCCGGCTGAACTATACCTCTCAACTGTCCAGACTTTTGCAGAATGAATAGATTTTTACTTCTTATTTTTGGTTTGTTCCTCATAAAAATTGTGGTTTTCTGCCAAATCATTTAGGAATGAAGTCACTAAATAATAACAGACACTGAGTTTCAGATGTCATAACCTTCAGAAAAATGCATGCTAAAGCTAGACCTGTTATTCTATCAACTGTCTTTTTAGTACTGTTTGTATGTTCCCCAATATATTTGGCCATATCCAGATTTCCTGCATTAAGAGGTTGAGAGGTACGTGCAAATAAATCGCTTTATAGAATTAGAAATATCCAAACCTCTCAACTGTCTCCAATTTTGGTTCAAAATGTTGCTCTCCCCTTAATAATCCCTCTGCAAAATGGCAATTTTTGGAAGAAAACGTGGAGGGTTTACAATTATAAATAACTGTAATGATCAGAGTTATAGGTTACTTTTATTTCGGAAATTCATTTAGATGTTCTTATTTTGTCAGCTGCTCAAGTTAACAGTACTAATTTTAAAAATGGTGTCCCTTCTTTGACAGGTTCTCAGCTGTATTGTGTGGCAATTTTATATTTTTGCATAACATATTTGGTCTGTTTTTCATAAAATTGTGGTGTGCTGGCAAATTATTAGCAAATCATTAAATATTGAAGTTAGAAAATAATGGCAGACATTTGAGTTTCAGATTTCATACCCTTCAAAAATTCATACTAATGCAAGACCTACTACTATTCTATTATCTTTCTAAGTTTATAAGAGCAATATTTAAAAATTGTCTTTATTTCTGGGTCTGGGTCTCGCTTCTATGTATGGCTTTGTCCAGATTTCTTGCTCTGAGGTTGAGAGGTATGAGTGTCAAAACCGTCACCATCAGCCAGAGACATTTCAAACTGTGACATACTTGTTGCACCCCACTCCCCATTGTAGTGGCTCTGGATGTGTCCAAGCAAGGCAAGGAGCAGTTATGCAGTGTAAGTGTGCAGAGTATTCCCCCATCCAAGGTAGACCACAAGTATGACTGTGGCTTTTCAGATGTCCTTGATTTTGCAGAATGTTCTGATTTTCTGTCATATTTTTATACTGTTGATTTATGCTTCTTATTATTCAGAAAATGCATGCTGTTGCAGTGCCCTGTTGCTCTGTATTAAAGTAGCAATGCTTTAATGACCATCAGGTAAGCTTGTCGGAGATTGTAAGATGCAAGTAAGCTTTAATAAGCAAACTGTTAAAGAATTATCAACATTGAAAGCCTTTTCATTGTTGCCATGCAGAAAATATTTACATAACTAGATAATGAATAAGCCTTAGGTATTGAAATGTATACGACAGTATTTTTAATAAAGGACAGGATTTCAGTATTTTCAGAAGCTCATTACATTTGTTGGAGACTTGCAGTCATCTTTTCAGGCTTTACCCATAAACTAAACAGAATGCCAATCTATCATGTGTGGTCCATAACGTGTGCAGTAATCCATTAAGCAATTTATCTTGAGCTTGTTTCTTGTTCGCTGTTCATTTTTTACTTTGATCATGTGTTCTGCATGAAACAAGTAGATAGTTGTTGTCAGGTAGCAGGTCTTTTTTGAATAAGAAACATTTTTACAAGTGGGGGTATCACAGAGATTGCTACTTTCAGCATGTTACTTGATAATTTTATAAAGCTGGATATAAATTAAAATTAGAACTGCAGTACAAGGAGAAGTGGCTTGAGCTGACTGCAGGTTGTTTTTTTTATACTTGATTTTGACTGGCATTCCAGTAATGTATTTAAAAAGCAATTTACTTTTTCATGCCTCACAGCCTTTGTGTTTCCATCTAGATAGTAAGTAAGTTGTCATGTAGCCAATGCATTCAAATATTTTTTTCTTCTACACTTCATTTTGTCTTGATTGGACTCTTGTAATGATGGTTTGGCACCCAGGGCAGCGTATTTAATTATAGTTCCAGTTGTTGTGGTTTTGAGCATAGCTCCACCCGTTTCTAGTTGGTCACACCCCTTCCCATTGGTCCCACCCATTCAGCTGTCTCTTGCAGCCCCCCTTTAATTTGAAGTCACCAGCCACCACTGAAATTGGGTTAGTGTTTTGTCTCTCTGTAGTGTAGACAGTGCTTGGTGACATGTCTAGCAGCGCAGTGTATTCACCCTAGTGTGATGTTATGTCCAGATATTTGTCAGATGTACTGTTGCCTGGCCACCATATGTGTTGAGTATTTCTGACAAAGCAGTGGGATGGTGTGAAGATGTATGTCACTAACTAGTGTGAAGTACGTGGCTTGGGATCTCTGCTCCTCCAGTTAATATGTGTTAGGACAGAAAGGAGGGTGTGAATGCATCAAATCTGTGAGATCATCTGGTCCAGTATTT
>NC_056730.1:1002424375-1002466875 GCF_019279795.1 Protopterus annectens | reverse complement strand
GAAGAAAACTCGTGCAAACCAGCAGGACTAAATAAAAAACACTTTTAATAACAGTTTAGCGCTTTCACCTGTTACAATACAGGCTTCCTCAGAACAAAAACCATTCTGAATCACAGCCCTTAAATAGATGTTTTGGCTCCAAAAATTTAAAGCAACATACTCCACTAAAACTTTCTGCATAGACAATAAACAAAAACATTCCAAAATGAATAGATGACAAGAATGAACAATTATATTATAAATACATATATATCCTATAAAATGTAGTGCACAAATTCCTCTGAAATTCATATTTGTTAAAAACATATGTTTCTATAAAAACACGGACTCAACTTATTTATAAACAATTTGACACTAACGTATCTTATATAGCAAAGGTTTAATAGACAGTGATTCATTCAAGCCTGGGGGTGAGGCAGCATCAGTAAAAATTTGCCACCACATTTCTCTATAAGACAACCAACTCTTATAGTCTCCCCCCCTAGGGTCTATTTGAATAAGGTCAATAATGCTAAAAGTGAATTTGTGTTCAGAGCCCTCTTGTTTTATGTGCTTATATAGGGCATTCTTCTCATCTCTCTTTCTAATGGAGTAAAAATGACCGCATATTCTTTTGTTCAGCTGTCTCTCGGTCTTCCCAATGTAGAAAGCAGGACAAGCTGAACATAATGCGATATATATGACAATTTTAGTAGTACAATAACCTGCCTTGAATATAATAGAGGTGTTGGTAGTGTTGCTTAACCTAGTGCCTTGATTGGTGTTAATAGCAAAGCACCAGTTGCATCTACCACACTTCTGTGTAGGTTTAGAAGTGTTAGAAGTCAGAAACATCGTATTTTCTAACAACCTTTTCAAGTTCATACCCATTTTATTTACAAAGTGGGGTTTGTCACCTAAAATGTTGGATATAGAAGCATCCGCCATAATAATAAACCAACTTTTATTGACCAATTGCCTCATCTTATAACTACAGGGACCATATTCGATTACACAAGCTTTGTTTAAATCACTACGACTAACTCTAGCAAGGGAAACATTATTACCTTGAGAATTCATTCCTAACAAAGGTGTGTACCTAGAACCCCAGCCCTGAATAACCTGCTTACTTACATTTTGCATCATACCAAGGTCATAACCTCTATCACTGAACATAGCCGTAATATACTCAACTTCAGCTATCATATCTATGTAGTCTGAAGTCATTCTAACTGCTCTAATCAACTGTCCCTTATAGATGTTCCTTAAAAGACTTTTAGGGTGATTACTAGAATATTTAAGGTAGCTGTTAGAAAAAGTGGGCTTCCTGTATATTCTAGATTTAAACCCAAAATTAGCCGGAGAGACAAGGGTGTCAAGGTATGCCAGACCATCATGACTGAATGCGTGTGTAAATTTCAAATAAGAACTACTGGTGTTAATAAATTCTATAAATTTAGTCAATGTCTCAGTGTCACCATCCCATAATATATATATATCATCAAGGTAGCGAGTGTAATATTTGATGTAAATATAGAAGTCACTGGTGAACACTACAGACTCCTCCCAGTCGAGCATGACCATATTAGCAAAATGGGAGCACGCAGCACCCATAGCTACACCCTTAGTTTGTTTAAAATCTCACCTTCAAAAAAGATGAAATTATTGTCCAATACCATACTCATCATATCTGTGATCAACCATATCTTATCCCAACCCAACCCTGCATATTTAGTAATACTACGATTGAATGCTTCTAACCCCTCACTTTTGGGGATGCAGGAGAAAAGTTCTATGACATCAATTTTATAACAAATCTTTTTTTGTATAAATGTGTAGGAAAATAAGCTAAAAAATACCAAGAATCCTTGGCAAGATGAAATACCTTTTCGTACACATGTTTCAATGTATGGTCAATGACCACACCCAAAGGGAAAGTTTTAGATCTGCTGCCAGAAACAATTGGTCTAAAATGCGGGTCAGACACATTCTTATGAACTTTGGGGATGCCAACTAGCTTGGCTAACACAGGAAATTCCACTTTGACAAAGTTGTAAGTGTCCAAACTAATTCGCCTGTCTATAAGAAAGTCCTCAAGGTGACAATCAATTTTTCGATAGGCTACATTAAGTTCATTAACAGATATGATCTCATAACTGTCAGTAGAATGCAAAATATCATAAAGTTTAGACGTATATGTAAGTTGATCAAAAAGAACTAAACCCCCACCCTTGTCAGGTTTCATCACCCTTATTGATCTATTCTTCCTCAACATTTGTAGGGTGTCCTGTTCTTCTCTAGATAAATTATGTTCCATTCTCCTAAACTTATTTTTGTTGTTAAACTCATAAATCTGCTTAACAATACTTTTTTCAAATAAACCAATCGTGGGATGGCATGGGGGTATAAAGGTACTTTTCTTTTTCAGAATTTTACAGTCATTATTAGAGCCAGTAACATTATTAATAAGATTATTGAACATTACTGCCAAGTTTAATTTCCTAGTATACAATTTAACTTGACAAATATTATCAACCACATCAAATTTAGTAGTTGCTATGTATTTCAGGCCCTTAGAAAGTAAATTAAAATAAGACATATCGAGCTCAACATCTGTATAGTTAAAAATGTTAAAGCTCTTGTACCTGTAAATCACACCATCCGTGGAAGAAATCTCACAGTACTTTGTGGTGTTATGTACGTCTTGTTTGGTAGCAGTTTGCTGTGTAGTCTGCAAATCTACATTAGTAACTAGCTCTAGATTCATATTATTTATATTGGCTATTGTTGATAATGGGGTTTCTTCCAATCCCCCCCATTTCCAATCCCTTCTTCTGTCTTGACCTCTGTCCTTGAAAAAATGGGAATTACTTTGAGCCTGAACATTATAATCATAATCTGAGGGGACCTGCTGCTGATTATGTAAATTGTCGACAGCTTTAAACTGTCCTTCTTTCCACCCATATATAGCCCCTCTCTCATACTGCTGAATATCCCTAGTAAGTTTAGAATTTTTCCTTTCTAGAGATTTTTTTATATTTAAATCAGCTGTAACAAATGGTTTATTATATAGCCTTTCCCATTGTTCAAATAATAAATCACTTAAAATGTTTTCATTCAGTTTTTCTGTTTCATCCATTAGTCTAACTAGTTTCTCATCATTACATTTAATTAACAGCTTCATGAACTCAATGCCACATTTATCAAAAAACAAGTTAAATTCTTTTTTTGTATTGTCATTCACATCTATGCCCATAGGAAATTTAAAAAATCTCAAGCCTTTAGGAATGACATTAATGCTCAAACAATTAGATAAATAAGCATTTTCTAACTTCAATGTATTAATATTATTCAGTTTTTTACCAAATAAATAAATCATGTCTTTAAGTGAACAGTTAGAATAACAGGATCTTTACTTTTTCCACCAAAAGCATCATTATCTAAAAAACAATTAGTATTCATAAACATTTTAAATTTGTCAATTTTGTTGGAAGTTGCGTCAGTTTTTTGAAAACAGCTCAGTGCCTTTTCTTGCAGGTTCTCTGCCTGCTTGTGCATAAGTTTTATCTGGTAACTTCCTCTTAGGGATGGCCCCTGTCCGTTTACCATCTTCCTGTACATCCACTAAAGAGAAGTCAAATGTGTAGTCAAAAAAACAATTCTACTACTGTTGTTTAATTCAACACTATTTTTAAGTTCATTATGTCCTTGCTCCAAAGGCAAATCAATACAGTTAGAGAGTGTACGACTCACTCCCTGTCCATTAGGAATGCAAGTGGAGTTAAAAGATAAAGGTGGAGAAACACAAGGTTCTCTCCCCACAACAGTACCTGAAACATTAGTTTTCTCTACTCGGGCATTTGAAGATGAAATCTCAGGAACTGCAGACAGTAATTTGGCTTCCTGCTGCTGCCAAATGAAGTTTAAAAGCAAAGCAGTAAGCTTGCTCACTTCTGCTTTCAAGTCCCACATTTCTGTTTGTAGTTGCTGTAAAGAAGTCAGCTCAATATTATTGGGTGTGGCACATCCAGCTTCTCCATCAGCTTCTATAGTAAAACACAACAAGATAATCCAAGCGTTATAAGTACACCATAAAACAAGCAAAAAGGCGAACGCTGACACCACATTATGTAGCTTGAGAAACCGAAAACAATGAAGCAAACTCATGCAAACCAGCAGGACTAAATAAAAAACACTTTTAATAACAGTTTAGCGCTTTCACCTGTTACAATACAGGCTTCCTCAGAACAAAAAACATTCTGAATCACAGCCCTTAAATAGATGTTTTGGCTCCAAAAATTTAAAGCAACATACTCCACTAAAACTTTCTGCATAGACAATAAACAAAAACATTCCAAAATAAATAGATAACAAGAATAAACAATTATATTATAAATACATATATATCCTATAAAATGTAGTGCACAAATTCCTCTGAAATTCATATTTGTTAAAAACATATGTTTCTATAAAAACACTGACTCAACTTATTTATAAACAATTTGACACTAACGTATCTTATATAGCAAAGGTTTAATAGACAGTGATTAATTCAAGCCTGGGGGTGAGGCAGCATCAGTAAAAATTTGCCACCACATTTCTCTATAAGACAACCAACTCTTATAGTCTCCCCCCCCAGGGTCTATTTGAATAAGGTCAATAATGCTAAAAGTGAATTTGTGTTCAGAGCCCTCTTGTTTTATGTGCTTATATAGGGCATTCTTCTCATCTCTCTTTCTAATGGAGTAAAAATGATTGCATATTCTTTTGTTTAGCTGTCTCTCGGTCTTCCCAATGTAGAAAGCGGGACAAGCTGAACATAGTGCGATATATATGACAATTTTAGTAGTACAATAACCTGCCTTGAATCTAATAGAGGTGTTGATAGTGTTGTTTAACCTAGTGCCTTGACTGGTGTTAATAGCAAAGCACCAGTTGCATCTATCACACTTCTGTGTAGGTTTAGAAGTGTTAGAAGTCAGAAACATCGTATTTTCTAACAACCTTTTCAAGTTCATACCCATTTTATTTACAAAGTGGGGTTTATCACCTAAAGTGTTGGATATAGAAGCATCCACCATAATAATAAACCAACTTTTATTAACCAATTTCCTCATCTTATAACTACAGGGACCATATTCGATTACACAAGCTTTGTTTAAATCACTACGACTAACTCTAGCAAGGGAAACAACATTATTACCTTGAGAATTCATTCCTAACAAAGGTGTGTACCTAGAACCCCAGCCCTGAATAACCTGCTTATTTACATTTTGCATCATACCAAGGTCATAACATCTATCACTGAACATAGCCGTAATATACTCAACTTCAGCTATCATATCTATGTAGTCTGAAGTCATTCTAACTGCTCTAATCAACTGTCCCTTATAGATGTTCCTTAAAAGACGTTTAGGGTGATTACTAGATATTCAAGGTAGTTGTTAGAAAAAGTTGGGTTTCCTGTATATTCTAGATTTAAACCCAAAATTAGCCGGAGAGACGAGGGTGTCAAGGTATGCCAGACCATCATGACTGAATGCGTGTGTAAATTTCAAATAAGAACTACTGGTGTTAATAAATTCTATAAATTTAGTCAATGTCTCAGTGTCATCATCCCATAATATATATATATATATATATATATATATATATATATATATATATATATATATATATATATATATATCATCAAGGTAGCGAGTGTAATATTTGATGTAAATATAGAAGTCACTGGTGAACACTACAGACTCCTCCCAGTCGAGCATGACCATATTAGCAAAAATGGGAACACACGCAGCACCCATAGCTACACCCTTAGTTTGTTTAAAAATCTCTCCTTTAAAAAAGATGAAATTATTGCCCAATACCATACTCATCATATCTGTGATCAACCATATCTTATGAACTTTGAACCATATCTTATGATGGTCTGGCATACCTTGACACCCTCGTCTCTCCGGCTAATTTTGGGTTTAAATCTAGAATATACAGGAAACCCAACTTTTTCTAACAACTACCTTGAATATCTAGTAATCACCCTAAACGTCTTTTAAGGAACATCTATAAGGGACAGTTGATTAGAGCAGTTAGAATGACTTCAGACTACATAGATATGATAGCTGAAGTTGAGTATATTACGGCTATGTTCAGTGATAGAGGTTATGACCTTGGTATGATGCAAAATGTAAGTAAGCAGGTTATTCAGGGCTGGGGTTCTAGGTACACACCTTTGTTAGGAATGAATTCTCAAGGTAATAATGTTGTTTCCCTTGCTAGAGTTAGTCGTAGTGATTTAAACAAAGCTTGTGTAATCGAATATGGTCCCTGTAGTTATAAGATGAGGCAATTGGTCAATAAAAGTGGGTTTATTATTATGGTGGATGCTTCTATATCCAACATTTTAGGTGACAACCCCCACTTTGTAAATAAAATGGGTATGAACTTGAAAATGTTGTTAAAAAATACGATGTTTCTGACTTCTAACACTTCTAAACCTACACAGAAGTGTGGTAGATGCAACTGGTGCTTTGCTATTAACACCAGTCAAGGCACTAGGTTAAGCAACACTACCAACACCTCTATTAGATTCAAGGCAGGTTATTGTACTACTAAACTTGTCATATATATCGCATTATGTTCAGCTTGTCCTGCTTTCTACATTGGGAAGACCGAGAGACAGCTGAACAAAAGAATATGCGATCATTTTTACTCCATTAGAAAGAGAGATGAGAAGAATGCCCTATATAAGCACATAAAACAAGAGGGCTCTGAACACAAATTCACTTTTAGCATTATTGACCTTATTCAAATAGACCCTAGGGGGGGAGACTATAAGGGTTGGTTGTCTTATAGAGAAATGTGGTGGCAAATTTTTACTGATGCTGCCTCACCCCCAGGCTTGAATGAATCACTGTCTATTAAACCTTTGCTATTTAAGATACATTAGTGTCAAATTGTTTATAAATAAGTTGAGTCGGTGTTTTTATAGAAACATATGTTTTTAACAAATATGAATTTCAGAGGAATTTGTGCACTACATTTTATAGGATATATATGCATTTATAATATAATTGTTTATTCTTGTTATCTATTCATTTTGGAATGTTTTTGTTTATTGTCTATGCAGAAGGTTTTACTGGAGTATGTTGCTTTAAATTTTTGGAGCCAAAACATCTATTTAAGGGCTGTGATTCAGAATGTTTTTTGTTCTGAGGAAGCCTGTATTGTAACAGGTGAAAGAGCTAAACTGTTATTAAAAGTGTTTTTTTATTTAGTCCTGCTGGTTTGCACGAGTTTGCTTCATTGTTTTCGGTTTCTCAAGCTACATAGTGTGGTGTCAGCGTTCGCCTTTTTGCTTGTTTTATGGTGTACTTATAATGCTTGGATCATCTCATGGAAATTCATTCCATCAAAACTAGTAGTGGATGTGTAAATGCCCTCTTCCCCACTGTACAGCTGTACAGCAATACTGGAGTTGGTATATATAGTTGGGTGTGGTTGTTGTGGCCACAGCCACCCACATTGGGGTTATTGTTGTGAATATCCCCCCTCTTAATGTGTTGTTATACTGTACAGTATATATTAACAGGTTGAGTAGTTGTTAATCACACTATGTGTGGCTCTACGCCACCCCACACCCTCCAAAGTTGCAGGCTGTGCCACCAACACCAGCACACCTATGTGTGCCAACTCCAGGATTGCACTATATTGAGGAAGAGGACATATAGCTTGCCAGTACCATTGTCAATTACATTAAACTGGCAGACTGATTATTTACTGATGTAATGTTTTGGTAATTTGGTCTTCATGGAATTACATAGGCCAAAATGAGTTCACTGCAAAATGAAGTACATCCATGTGAACAGTATTATCTGTGTATTGCATCCACACCAAAGCCTCTGTGTTTGTGTTATTTGCAAACATTTGGTGTGTGCCACCCAGTACACTTACCATTGTCCACTGTAGAAGAACTGCATACATCAGCCACCATGCACTCATTTGTATATACCCACATCAGCCACCATGAACTCACCTGTATACACTCCTCAGACCTATTAGCCATGTGGCACATGCAGTAACTGTTATATAGGCCTATTACTTGTGTTCAGCTGTACCTGGGATATGACATAGTCAATGTGTCAATACAGTGCCACACCCCTTGTAGGAAAGGACAGCAGACCAACATCCTGCTGACATATAGACACCTAGAACACAAACAGAATACATTATGGATCCCACAATCAATCAGTGATATTGACAGCTATAATTAATCATGGCTGAACAGCTACACACCCTGATGTGTAAGCATTAATCATTCCAGATGACAACACGTTAAACAGCATTACATTGCTAAACCTTAGTACATTTACCCTGAGCATCAGAACCATATTAGCATGTCCCTGCATTGATGGTATGGATGCCAGGGATGCGGCATAGGTATCATCATATGCACAGGGTGTGTTGTGGATTTGGCAGAGGCCTAGGCTAAGCCATTTGGTTGACATCATTGTGTGGGTTAGGGTTTTCTTTATTAAATGGGCTGTGCAGACATGGTGTGTGTAGGTATGGAGGTGTCCTAGCTGTGTTGGTGATGTCTGAGTGTATGTATGCACACATTTCTGCCATGTGGCTGCCCTATACAGGAGTTTGTTGGACAGCTGCAGACCATACATGGCAGAGTGGACAGTTCACCATGTCTGGCCATGGACATGGAAATTGTGCCTGCCAGGGGTTGCACAGGCACTACCAGGCAGAAGCCCAGATAAGGTACTCTCCCCTGATGATGACAATTGTCCGCTGGATACGTGTCCATGTTGGGACCGGCCAGAACCATGTGCATGTGGCCTGCTACATTGTGGTGTGGACAGCAACCCCCCTGCAGTGCTGGTGCTCATACTGCCCCTACGGGAGTGGCCATGAGTTGTTGCATGTCCATGTAGACCTCCACCTGTTGGTATTGCTGACCTACGTTCACGTGGCCGATGCCCTACTTCCACCACATGCTCTACTACAGACACCACACAGTTGAGGATTCTCACCATCTCACTCAACTGTCTATCCATGACCACTGCAAAATAACGGTGGGCACCTGCAAGATTATGGGTGTTGTCAAGTACAGCAGTAAGAGTAGCCCTCTGGAGCCTCAGACTATCTCTGTTGTAATGTTCCATACATGCCTGTGCCTCCATGATGTCCCAAAACATGCATCTGGTGACTCATGCTGTCGTACTTGTACCAGGGGCATGATGGCCAGCAGCCCTCCTATGAGCACCCCTGTACATCTGCATGTGTGGTACCTCTCCAGTCATCTGTCTATGGCTGCTGTGTACAGACACACTTGCCATAATCACCACACTTTCCTGTCCCATGCCACCACCCGCCAACTGTCCATCATCTATGGTCACTTGTGATGGGGTATGTATGTGCATTGTAACTGTGTACAGGGATGTGGTGGATAAAAGTTGGATGTTAATCAATGGCACATATTCAGCCCCTGACAACCCTGCCTGTGCTTCATTATGCCTATTGTCATTGTCAGAGTCTGTATGGACACTAACATCAGTTTGCCTGCAGGAGGGACCCTGACCCACCTTGCCACCTGTGAGGGGCAGACAAGAAATGTAAATTAAGACCTGCACATTATGGTTTACTTCTATACTCATACACACTTACATGTGAGGTGGCACAAACATATTACACAGACCTCAGTACCCAACAATTGACATGCATGACAAATGGCACTCAATATCAGAGAGTGCAGCCATTTTAAATCCTGAATACAAACAATATACATCTGTGGGATGCATGAGTCATATTAGTAGGTGATGCCCCTTCCCGTGGGACACACTGCACCCATGTACCCATTAACGCTGTGCACCTGTACAGCACACTGGCATGCACTGTACACCATACCTCACAACTATACAAATTGTTGCTGAATGTGTTAGATGTGTAGCATTTATGTTTGCTCTGTTCTTTACAACCCCTATGTGTTTATCTGACACATGACTGGGATGATATTAGGACAGATGTCACTAACGAATGACTAACATGTGATTTCCAGATCTCACCATCATCAGTTGATGTATGTGCAATAGCATATGTGTACACTGATGACCTGCCAAACCTCATGGAATGATTAACATGTGATTCCCAGATCTCATCATCATCAGTTGATGTATGTGTAATAACATCTGTGTACACTGCTGGCCTTCCAAGCCTCATGTGGATTTCAAGAGTGTACACACCCCTGTTGACATGACAGCCTCTTCTATGATATGCAGTGGGGCCACATTACTGCAGTCAAAAACATTACACACACCTGATACGTGACATATGACCTATGCAATCCAATCCTAAGCCAGATGACTGTCAGCCATGGAGATGCTGGCTGAGATGCGTACCATATTGAGGGTGCATAACTGTGCATACCCCTAAACTAATGGTTTGTTGAAGCACCTGCTAACTGAAATAGAGCAGTCACTATTCCTGGAAGGGGCACAGTAACATGACACATCCTTGCCTTTGTATAATTAGGTCCGTCTTCCATACAAAGTTACCATAACTCTGCCAGATTGTAAGGCCATCTCATGTGCACAGCCCATGGAAGTCACACAGAGACTTCAGTATTGCTGTGGAGTGTTTGTTATGTGTTGGCCAATTCATAACCTTGAATGTGTTAAGATACGGCCATTCTTAGCTAGCTTTGGATGTATGCTTCAGTTCACTGCTGTATTTGAAGCTGGCACCCCACCCATCTTCAGCCTTATTGCAGATGCCTGACAACTGTGGCCCACACATGAGTGCATGAGTGTTAGTTTGCAGTGTTCCACATTCACTCCACTATGTCTACAGGCCCACTTTCAGGTAATGAACAGCAACCATAAAGGTGTACACTGGCACCAGCAACCTTCAAGTTGAGGATGGTGGCCCTGATGTGATGTGAGCTGCTGCTTGTGCACCACACATAACCTTAGGACTACTGTCTGTAGGTTTGAGCCTTGGTCTCATGACAGCATTACACATTGCAACATATGCCTTTGGAAGACCTGGGTCATGCTTTTACTACCTGTATGGAGGCCTCAATGATGTTTCTTGTGGGAAATCTCCCATCTACTTACCCTAACCCATAGAGCACACTTATGCAGACTCCATGCGATTGTTGACACAGGTAATACACAGGCAGGACTTGCTAGACATTTGTGCAACTGCCTGAGTGTTGCTGCATGTATCTGGGTAGCCTCCCTGACCAGTTCACACTATGTACTGCCATCTGTATTGGATGGCCATCTGTGTCTTGTCAACATCACTGTCATCCCATATTTAATACACCTCTAGATGACTGTCTGCACTGTTTGCCATGGAATATACAATGGTGAGGTAATGTTATTTTACCCTACTCCTGACTACTTCCTTTCAGATCTGGGATCCATGTCATGCCTTGAAAGATGTCTGCAAGCCATGGCTGCTTGTGTTGCAGGCAGCAGGCCAGTTGTCATGGACATACTTCTCAGACAGCAGACCATTACATGGTGTGACATAGAGGCCTGTACTTGATGGCAGGTGTGTACTGCAGAAGAGTGAATGCTGTCAGTATATCACAAGCTGCCTCCACAATATGTTAATTGGAGTGTGTGCACACATATGCTTCTAGTGTATTGTAAGGTTTGTAAACCCCATATTTGTTGTCCAAACATAGAATTCTATTTTATACATTAATTGCACAATGTAGGTGCACATTACAGGTTGTAAAAGGTGTGGAATGTGTTATTGTGGTCTGTCATTGTCTATATCTGGAAAAGTTGACACCATCATAAGGGGTGTGTACACTGTTGTATTGACAGTATGAAGGTTATGTTTCATACATACTGTAGGCCATTTTACCCACCATTTGGCTTGTCTCTATCCACACATCTTGCACTGATGGGCTGTGAGGAATACTGCCGGACTCCTACCTACCCTTCACCATGGTGACCACTGTGATGCTGTGCAGTTAACACCAACAAAACTGAACATGTACATCATGCATTATAGGTAGGTGTGATAAATGTGTACAGGGCATATAGCATGGCCTTAACATGGCTGGTGTATTGGCAAATATGAACAAAATAACTCCATACTCACCAGCCTAGGCTGCTGCCCCAGTTGTATACCTGAGGGAACTACATAGTTGTGGGAGAGAGGTAATTTCAGTAGCCACTCATGTGGCATTGCTACAGGGTGGAAGCAGCATTTCAGTACATTAACAGAACAAGCAGCAATACTACAGAATATGCAGCCCAACACCATAGATGTGCACATCTGTGCATTACTAAACCCTAGCTCTAGACTATCTTCTCTGATATTTGCATGCAAATTTTCTACAGATAGAAATGTAGAATCGACACTATTCTAGTTATGTGCTCTGTGGCCTTACCTGCATACTCCTCAAACATTGATTGGGTGTCACCTACCTCAACAATGCTGGGTTCTGCTTCATGGTGGGTGTGCCGGACAGGTGCAACAAGGCTGGCAAGGAGCAGTTCCATACGTGTTAGTGGGGACTGGATGGCTGCACCTCCACCTGTGGCTATCTGCTCCCTTGCTACAGCAGCTGTTCAGTTCTGTGCATGATGCAAGATGCCACTGGCATGATGACAGACCTGGTCATGCTTCTGGTTCTGTTGTCCAGCATCATTCACCCTGTGGACCAGTTCTTCCCACAGGGCTGTTCAGTCACGTAGGGCTTCTGTGCCACATCTGAACAGAACATCATGGTGTTGTATGAGATACTGAATGATTACATAATTCTCCAATGAAGTACAGGCTGGTAGCCTTCCTCGTGGCATGGTAGCTGGAAGACATAAACAGGAGAAAAGGTTACATGACGAGTTGTCTACTTGCACATCAACACAGAATATTACTTGACAACATTTCAAATTACAACCTAACCCTATAATCAGTTTCATTAGACTCCTGGCCCTGACCTATCTTATTCCACCCAATATTGCACAGCTAACTGCATAATCTATTCTCCATTCATTTCTGTGTATAGGGATGACAGTGGCCATCGCCCATGTGGATGGTGCGTGGATGGTGGAAAGTCTGTGTTTGACTGTAGTGTATGATGGAGTTGTGAGCACATGCCTTAGTTCAGGTAAGAGGCAGACAGTGATGTTTGCATGGCCCGGGGAGACTTGCTGTTGTTGCCTTCAGTAGGCATTATGTAGATGTTCACTATTGATGAGGAGAGTAGTGTATTTGATGTGCATATCCTTCTACAGAATTTGTGTGGACAGCGTGGCACTGTTCCTACCTGTCCTGTGTAATGCATGTTGTCTATATCCATGGCATGTATGTATGAGGTGTGCTTTACCCCCAGTACAGGTGGAATTATGTTGCTTCCTCTGAGACTGACTACAAATGTGGAGACACTCTGTTGCAATTGTCCTTGGTGGTTTGGATATGTCTGATTTATAGTCATAATTAGCCTTACACAATGTCAGCTGTGAACATACATGCTTGCTGAGATAGAGGTGGGCTTGATTCCAAGTTGTTGGCTGCACATATGTGTCCCTGTACACCCAATATAGCATCCTATTATGTGCTTTGTGTATTGCTGCTGTCCACCAAGGGGGATTACTCTCTCCTTGGTGGAGGCTACTTTTACAGGTCAAGTCCTGTTGATTGCATATAACTACAGTGGATATGAAACGTACACACCCCTGTTATAATACCTGGTATTTGTGCAATTGGAACATGATACCACAAAAACTCATTTAAAATAAATTCACACCTGTAATGTGACCTCTGTCTTTTACAATTCAATGTAAAACATGACAACTGGGTCTGTGAAAATATATGTGAAATAACAATCAGTGGAATAAGTCAGATGAATGAGTGTGCACACCCTTAAAGTGATATGTTGTGCGAACACCTGTTGAGATAACTACAGCATCCATTTGTCTTGGTTTGCACACTCAATAGAATTGTACAGGTTATGGGTCACATTTGGGGTGTGGAACATTTTTGAAAGATTATCTGTGGTCTAACTGTCATACAGCCCACAAACGTGGCATTCCAACAGGGGTGTGTATGCTTTTGATATCCACTGTATATAAGTGTTACTATAGCTGTTAGTGTTAGGCCTGGGCAATGGGTCATAACACAGATGAACACTTCACTGATTACTACATGATAATCATGCTGACTGTAGTACCCATATCAGTGTCAGGGCAATGCAACAAGCAGTAGCTGTACACATTTATTTCTGTTGTATGCATTGACACTGATATTACACATGAATGCAACATGCACACCCTATTTTTCCGACTGCTTGTAACCCATGGTATCAGTTTTGTGCCTTCCAGCTGGACATACACATACATACATGTTCCCAGGGGATACCTGGTATACATTTGTGTTCTGTGTTAGTATGGCGCACTGTATTCATAGTCTTGCTAATCAGTCATACCTCTCAGCCAGTTATACCCACAGGACTTGAGGACAAAGACTCACATCAATGGTTGACAAAAATAACATCAATATTGATACCATATTACTCTAGCTGCAACATACATATTTAAGTTGATTGCATATTAGTCTTTGATACCACTGTGATAACCTGGAAAATGTCCAACAGTCATAACTACACTATTATGTTACGTTGTCATTGCTGGAAGACTTGCCACTGGTTTGGCCAACATAGGTCAAGTATATGTGTGTGTGTCTACAGATATCAGACACAAATGTGCTTATTGTCCAGCAGAACACTGTACAGTTGAATGTTAGTAATTCAAGCTATCACATGCAGTTTGGCACACACATTTGCAACAGTAGTGTACTATCCACATGCCCTATATATGTCTCTTAGCTTTCCAAGACAAACATATATCGTACTCATATTCACAGGTAACATATGGATATGGACAACATCCCATTAACTGACCTAGTAGTGGCACAGTCACAACTGTTTGACAGACACTCTAGTGGTTGGCAAATGTGAGTTGTCCTTTCCCAGGGTGAGTCAGGCTCCTGAGCTGTGATACCACCTCTCAAACTCTTAGAGCTTCACATGTGGACAAAGCCTAACATGATGGGGGTAAATAGGGACATATTGTATATATTCCTGTTACAGAGTTATGACATTTTTAGCCTAATACACTTTGCATTGCTGTGACTGTTCTGAAGGATGTGTTGTCTTACACTTGAGTGTTTGTTATTACTTCATGACTTCTGTCCTCAGCTATTTGTCAGACAGGTAGAGATGTCAAGAGGAACAGATATAACAGTCTAATTTCTGAATCTGGACATTCTGTGAAGATTTGTACAGTTGACAGGTATGGCTGTGATGTCTCCCACTGCAGACAGAGCCAGATGCTATGACCATAGCAGTTGTACAGCAGAACATCAGTACTGCAGGTTTTGCTGGCACATATACATTTTTCAAAATCAGCTATCCCAGTATTTCAGACCAAGCAATACATTAAATTACATGCTTAAATGTTTCACATATATTTTTTTTTTTTTGGGGGGGGGTTGTTGTATATGCAAACATGAGTGTTTAATTTGGTTGTTGTCTCACTCTTTGTCATTTTCTCTCTCTCGCTCTCTCTCTCTCTCTCTGTAGTACAGGGATTAAGTGGGTTTGATTAAGTGACAGCATGGCTTTTGTAGGTGATGGTCATAACCAGGAGATGGCCTATGCACCAATCGGTGTTCCCCACTTGCTAATTGCATGCAGAGCAGCTGTGTAGTTCTTCCAATAGCCAATGTCATGGAAACCTACTCCTTCAAATGTGTACTTCCTGTGCTCGTTGTCCCTTGCCTATAAGGAACACATCCTTTCTGTGTGTGGGCAGCAGTGTTACAGACAGCAGGTGAGAATATCTCTTACAATGATACATGTGGACATAGGCCAACTACAGGTTTATTTAAGGTTCCAGATGTAGGGACAAAGTGTGAGTATCACTGTTATATGCTTTGAATATTGCTAGTTTAACAGGGTTTGTGTGTACATGCTAGTTCTGCATAGCTTGCAGTTAGACAATGTATGTGTCCGCATAGCTGTCAAATATAGGGCTATCCACATAATGGCCAGGGTTTGGGCCACTATGTTTAGTGTATTTCCCAAACAGGTGTTGTCCTTGAAAAGTCATTGCCATACTCTGTTGAATGCTATCAGTAAATGGAAACATGCATTAGTGTTTGTGACTTCATATCCCTCAGGAAGGATATGATGCAAACAATCCTGTAACACCAGCAACTTTCATTGTGCATGAGTGCAATATATCGAATATGGTCCTGTGTTTGGCCCTATATCTTCCACTTATATTCCAGGCTTTGTCTAGATGTCATGCAGTAAGAGGTTGATAGGTATGGGCTTTCATTATTTAGTGCTGACATTCCTGCTCTCATCCCAGCGATGTTGTGGACTCCCACTCATGTTGTGGGGTAGAGGCCATAAATATGGGGCATAGGTTAGATAACCTGTATGACCGTATACAGTCAAGAGGTAAGTGTATAGTAAACAGTGTTATATACTCATGTAACACATTTTAGGTGGGGGGGGGTACATGTTTGACTCTTAGGCTGTTAGTACATGTAAGAGATATTACTAATAAAAACATAAAAGGTATGTAGCTGTACTTTTTGATACTATGGTGATGGGGACAGTGGTGGGTTAGAGGTTACTGTTTGGCACACAGTCTGTTTGTCAGTTTGATAGACCAGTTTGAAGTGAAGCATTGTTATGTAAAGGATAAATTTACATTGTAACATTTCATACTTTCCCCACTAGGTGGTTAACTGAGGAGTGTAATTGGAGGCTGTTGGCTTAATCATGTAATTGAGTGTTGATTGATTTTTGTATTCAAGGCAAGTGTGTTTTGTACTGTTGTTCTACTTGAATACTTTTGCCATGACATCAGTGTCTAATACTTTATGTGGCTTGCTTTGGTTACCACCTGTACCTCTGTTCAAGGCATAGTCATTTGTTTGGCCAGTTGTGGCCTACTCATAACCGTCAACTGTACATTTCATAATGTCCAGATGTTGGCATCATAACTTTTGTGTGTTCCTCCTTAATTAGGTTCCTTTCTGGCAAAAAGCTGAGGATTGGACTCATTCAGTGATGACAAACATTTGACTATAAGACTCCACATCCTTCAGAAAAGTAATGCTACTGCAAAACATCTAGTATTCTATCAGCTATCTCAGATTGTAAGAGAATATTTATAATCAGTCCCTATTTGTCCACCATCATGCTACAATCTTCTATCACATGGCCTTGCACTCCTCTGGAACTCCCTACCTCCATCCATTCGTACCACCTCTAACCATTTTTTAATTTTCATTTTTATCTATAACAGATTGAGAGGTATGGTACTGCTGACGACAATTCTGACAATTGGAAAATGCCCTGAGATGGTAGGAGCAAGAATGTATCATATGTTTCCTTTAATATTTGTATAATTAAGTTATGCTGTATTTTACACACCTACATGCTGTAAGACATGGCACAAACAACTGAAATAGTAGAGAAATAAACCTTTTTGGGGGAAAATGGTGGTGTTATGTGTTTTTAATGCAAAATGTCTCATTTGTGCAAACATATCACACTATGGCTATTTGATAAGGTAGCAACTGTAGGATTACTGCCTGTTTGCGTTTCACTGTGCTCTCTTTAGACATTTTAATTACTTGCCTAAGAGATTGCTATATGGCTGGCCACTGTGTAAGGCCTTATGATTATGTAGCAGCAGAGTGTGTACTTGTTATTTGGACTGTGTATGTGTGGGGTCAGCAGATGAATGTCCCATACCATCCCAGTATTCTATCTACAGTATGACCTGCCACATGATATGTAGGGTATTGTGTGACTCTCGTGGGGGATATATCTATCCACACAGCTATTGTACTGTGGTGTTTGCTAGGCTCGCCAGTCAGTATTTATCTGCAAGTGTGTTGTGTATATATATATATATATATATATATATATATATATATATATATATATATATATATATATATATATATATATATATATATATATATATATATATATATATATATATATATCTATATATATATATATATATATATATATATATATATATATATATATATATATATATATAGTTATATTTGTGTGTATATATCTTATTTGACTTTTTACTGCTTCCACAGTATACATTCCCTATAGCACAGTGATTGTCCTTAAAGATATGTTCATAAAATCATCCTGAACTCTTACAGCTTACATGGCTTAATGGTCACATGTTGTGAGTGTGTTGTATATATTGCTGGGTTCAAAACCGGTAAAAGGCTGTTTATTTTGTTGCTGGGCAAAACAATGGCTCATGGAAAGAGGGTGATTAAGGCACATTAATATGCTTTAAGCAGGTTTTCACGGGTTTGCACGAAGCTAAACTGAGTTAACACATGATTAAACGTGCATGTGTTTAAACTGTAAGGGCTTGTCTTAGCGGCAAATACCAATGTGCAAATCTAGTTAGGTATGCTAATTATTGTTTACCTATTCTGTGTTTGAGCATATTTCAACTGGTTTGCCTGCCGCTCAGCGATGGTAATACATGGTTAAATGTATAGGCACTCTATTGAATGTTATTTTTGAGTAAACAAGCATGGGTTATACAGCTCAGGTGGTGTAGTGGTATGGTCTCTGGCTGCATTGTGCAGGGTCCTGTGTTCAAGACTTAGGGCTGCAAGCTTTGTCATTAATGTTAAATGACCAGACTGCATGATAAGTTAGACAAAGCAAAAGCAACTTGTAGAACGCAGATGGTGCAGTGGAATGGTTATTGACTGCAATTGGAAGGGTCCTGGGTTAAAGACTTAGCAGTACTGATTAGTTTTGTTGCTGGCCACAACAACGGCTTATGGTGAAAGGGTGATTAAGGAACTTTAAAGCGGCTTTAAGCGGGTTTGAGTGAAGCTAAGTGCTGCTAAAATATGGTTACTCTGTTTTAGCTTCGCTTAGCGGCGCTTACTCCCACCAACCCCCCGCACTAATTTCTTTGAAAGAAAAGAAAAGGAGGTGATAGGAAAGTGGTGAAAAATGGGGAATGCAAAGGAAAACAAGATGAAAGATTGATAGGGATGTGCAGGACAGGAGTAGGGAAAGTCCATAGCTGTCCATTACTCCTACCGCAACAGCTGTGCATATGTATTGAATTTGGAGGTGAATTTAGATACTCATACCCCTGAGAGAAGGGTGAGGATAACAGTAATGTGTTGTCTAGGCAAGTGAGTAAGATTACATGTGTCCAGTGGACACATCTGCGAAATGAACAACTATGTATGGGGAGTAATTTTTTTTTTGTGGGAACAGATTGCCTTTTTATAAAGTGAGACTGGGTTGTTGGGAAAGGATAGTAGGTATATGTGGGGAGGGAGGTTGGGTAGGAAAACAGACAAGACAGCAGACACGGGCGGTGTATGAAACATGTGTGGGTGAACTCCTTGATGGGTAGGGTGGTTGAGAATCGGAGGCACATGAGCCCACAAATGGAAACAGTGAGACTGAGGTCCCCACCCATGGGCAGTCAACACTGCACCTTCATGGGCCCAAAGGTGGCTGTGCTGGGGGCTGAGCAGGAGGGGCAGGCTGATCCTCAAGATGTGCCACATGGCCCTCAAGCTGGAGTAGCTGAGCTGCAAACTCTTTTTGCATCTCCCTATGCACCAGACCTCAGACCTGACATCGGGTGATGGGCTCCTGTTTCCGTGCCCACTCCAAAGTGGTTTCACCCATGGATGTTGCAGGACCAGCAGATGAGGAAGATCTGGGGTGGGTCCCAGATGTGCTGGGGCCTGGTGCCATGGCCAGATGAGGTGGGACAGGTAGATCCGCTGGGATCATCCTTCCCAGATGAGCTAGGGTGTTGACAGTTTACAACATATGTTGGTTAGTTATGAATAATACAATGCCAGAATTAGTTATAACAGCATGCGTGGGTGTTTCAATAGACACCATAACACAATTTTCAATCAGTTGCATAACAAATAGAACACATGCAGATACTGAACCACAGTGGATATTACAGCAGTATGCAGGTTACAGTGATAGCAACAGGCCAACAATGATTTCATTTCAACAGGGAACAGCAATAAACAGACATTGAAATACTGGTATAACAATGGGGAACATGTCCCAGCAGTAGGTTTGTTAAAAACATACCCTTTACTATTTTGGTTGTATCATTATTGCAGCTAGGGTGGGGGTGAGACAGAGAAATGAACAACTATTTGTTATTACATTGCTCACAACTGTTCTGTACATTACAGTCTACTCAGTAGTCTGCAGATATTACCTGAAATTATAGCTACCTATGGTCTTGGGGTTGGCCAGTGGGTGTTGTACACAGTTAAAAGTTCAAACTTTGTACACCTAATATGCAGCTGTACTTACCTGCTGGACCTGTGGAAAAAATTGGGTTAGCACTACCTGACATACCTCTCAGCCTGGAAACATCAAAAATCTGGACAAAGGCCCATGAAAAATAGGTACAAATCTGTATGCTGATTAACATAAAATGTACATACATAATGAGGTAACCTCACCCACTCCAATGGAATTGTGGGATACCAACTTCCAAAAACACAAACTGAAGAACAGACAACCAAAATATGCCCCAAGACTCTGTAGAAAATGGTAACCATTTTTTTAAATATGTAGCAACGATGTTCACTAGGAAGGGAGAAGATGATGAACCTTAGGATTTTCTTTTTGCTGACTTGCAGTATGTGGATTCTGTGGTAAAAGAAGGGCATTTAATGGTAGGTAATATTTTAATCTTAACAAAAGAATATTATAGTTTGCTAGGACCTCCAAAAGTCTTTCTCCATGGCCTACTGATCTGTGGAGTAGCTAGAGTTTGTGCCACCCAGGGCTGTCTTTGAGTTTACCGCCCTTCCACCCTCACAAAATCATGGTTAAATGGGGGGCCCACATACACAGTCCCCCCCAGCCATTCCAATGTCCCATTAATTGCCTGTTTCACCCCATTTACTATAAACACTGTAATGGCATACTGCTTTACTTTTACAATAATCTGGATTTCATTTAAAACTTTTATTTTACATTTTATAGCACAAAGACTAATAGACGTCTGCTAAACAAAGCAACACAGTCTCACAATGAAAATAGACTTAGCATTAAAACTTCTCTGTCCTTGAAACTCACATTCATTGAAGCAGCATTGAAACCCACATTCAAAGAAAATGCATCTGACCAGTGGTGGATAAAGATTACCTTTGGGTTGTTTTCAAATCATAGGCTCCTTGCACACAAAACATACATTTGTTTTTTGATACACCTTCCTGATTGTATTAAACTATATTCCTTGTAAAATGCAACACACTTGTTAAATAAATATATTGTTTTGAACATTTTTCCAGTAAGCAATGAAACAAAATGCATGAACCAATAATGACAAAACTGCATTCAGAACATTTCTGTCATAAAGGTCTACTCAAACTTCTACACTCCACCAGTATAAAAGTCCTCTAAATAATTCCACATTAAAGGCATCTGTAACTAATGAAGAGGTTGCTGCTAGCAAACAACTTTATATTTCATTGTTTCATGTACAAATAGAGTGCCTGCTGCCCTTGAGGAATAAATTGCCTATGTTACCTTAAAAAATGATAAGCTAATCATATTGCAATAGGGTATGAATGGCAAACTGATAACAAGTTCATAGTTGCTAGGTATCTCCACCAAAGAGGACATTCTCAAGATTGCAGCATCCACCCCCTTTAAAAGTACAACACACTACAATATCAGCACTCCATCTACAGTAGTAGAACCCACAGCCTTCTGCATCAAGAGCAAGTATTCTACCTGTTGTGCTACTAACAACACAAACAGAGCTGGCATAAATAGCGTTAAACTTCTCTCCCCCTGAAGAACAATGCAGCTCAAGAAATCTGGAAAAATACAACATTTATTTGGGGAAGGGGGGGACAAAGCCCCAAAACTAGGGGCGCATTTTCAACATTGCTTGTATAATCTTGTTGCTAGAATAAAATGTGCTGTGTTACTATACATTTCCAGAAAAATAGGAAGACTGAAACTTAAATGGCTATCATTATTTAGTGAACTCAGTTCTCATTGGTTTGCCAGAAAACCACAAATTGTAAGAGGAACAGACCAAAAGTATGAGCCAAACATTCCAGACATTCCTTAAAACTTTGGACTTAACTCCTTGAATCACAAGTGGGGTTATGGGTAAAGAATTTAGGTTCTTGCTCTGTGTACCTAAGGTACAGCATTGGAGCCTGAGTAACCTTCACCACCAGTTATGTCTAACTGGGGAATTTTGCACACACACAATATAACTTGCTGCTATATCAAATAACACAGAGCAATATAACGCTGCTATATAAAACAACACAGAGCAATATAACTTGCTGCTATATCAAATAACACAGAGCAATATAATTACTGCTATATCAAATAACACAGAGCAATATAACTTGCTGCAATATAAAATCTCCTGTGAGGAGGAAACAACAATCTAAATATAACTTAGCCATAGAGCCAGAATTAACATCTATTTAAAAGTACACACTCACGTGAGCTTTACCAGAGCAAAGGAAACTGCAACATGCCTCCCCAATATAACTATAAATACACACAGAGCTATACCTGGATGCATACAAGTGGCAGAGGAAACAAACAGCAATATTAGCAACCCAGAATTAATGTCTGCTTAATAGCACACACACATGAGCTTTGGCAGAGCGGAGGAAACAGATTAGCTTAGCCATAGAGATGCATACGAGTGGTGGAGAAAACACCTGCTGTAGTTACAGAACAAGACTACACACACACACACACACACACACACACACACACACACACACACACACACACACACACACACACACACACACACACCATTTCAGGTAGTAAAATAATTCTGAGAGTTGCCATCTCATTTGGAAGCTTCGGAATTATATTATTTTTTTAGTTGAAGGCTGACTAAATCAGACAGGTGTTCCACAGCATTTGGGACTTTACGTTTCTTTCTATTAAGGTTTAGGATTTTAGCATTTCCCTGGATTGCTGTCATTAGTAGCTTATCAGACATAGCATATACTGGGATGCACCCGTAGTGCAGAATGACATACAAAAGACAGATGAAAATGTATTCAATAATTTCTTACAGGAATGCTAATTAATGTCTGTACTAAGAACAGACACACTAGTATAAATCATTATTGGGATTTTTTTTTTTTTTTGCCAAACTTAACAAGGAGTGCAATCTGTTTTAATGAACCTGCAAATGTTTCTTCTTGACATGGAGACATGACGTTCATCAGTGTCCAGTTTTAAAAAAGTCAGCAGTGGAGTAGCCGTCAACTGTTTCAATAAACAAACTCAGTAATGGTTTGGTTGCAGAGTGTGAAAAATGTACCAGATACCCAGAGAATGAAATGACGACTATGAGCACAATTTTCATCATGAGACAAAATAATGCCAGATTCAAAAGTTCTGCCTGCATATAAGAAGACAAACTTAAATACTAATGGTTTATGGAATGAGTGTAATCAAATAAGTACTTAGTGAGCCAGAATTAACATCTGCTTAATAGTACACACATGTGACTTTTACCAGAGCAGAGAAAACAGCAATATCAAATAAATTAGCTTAGGCATAGAGCTGCATATGAGTGGTGGAGGAAACAGCAACAGAGCCGGAATTAACATTTGCTTAGTACACACACGTGAGCTGCTAAACTAAGATGCGAGCTGAGCTGCTATAAAATTGATCTTAGCCATAGAACAGAGGAAACAGCAATATAACGTGATGCTGCTAAACTAAGAATTTGCAAGCTGCATATGAGTGGCTAGAATATAACGAGCCACACAACCATACAGATATACAAATAACGAACCACACATACAGTGCAGGAGGAAATAGCAGTATCAAATATAAAACACACATACTACACAGCAATAGCAAATATAACTTAACTTAGCCATAGATCTGTAATTAACATCTGCTTAGTGCACACACATGTGAGCTGCTAAACTAAGAACCTGTGAGCTGCATACAAGGCCTGGCCAGAATATAACGAACCACACAGATGGAGCTGAACCACTGGACCTGTTAGCAGAATTCTTTATTTTTCTTACCTAGCTAGGAGCCCATTTCTGTGGGTGGGTAGTGGGCGGAAGTTTGAAACTTAAAATTTGCACACTGCACAGTCAGCTTCCACTGCTGTTATACTCCCTCCAAAACAGTTCAAAATCTGAGTCCAACAAAGCTGATGTCATCACTAACACCCCTGTGGGCTGGTGATGTGGGTGACTTCAGCCATAAATTTAAAGTTGTAACACAAAATAAAAAAAATAAGCAAAAAAAAAATCAGGATCCCATTATTTTCCCCTCAAAAATGGTAAATACAGAGGAATTCGGAATGGTTGAGAGGTATGTTACCTGACTGTTTCTGCACATTAATAGGGTTAGGCTTTGATATGTGCAATCATACTGCATGTGTATGTGCTAATGTCATAGTCCACCTTCAGTTTTGTACAGCACCAGGGGTGCTGGGGACAGTGACCACTAGCCGTGATGGCGTGACACTAGAGGGACATTTTTGGGGGAAAACTAAGTGGTCTATGTACTTCTCTTGCTGTCATCTGCAGCCTTGGGGCTGGCCAGTCTGTGTTCTACACAGTTTATAAGAGACACACCCTATGGTTAATATCCAGCCTGCCGTACCTGCCAAAGCTGTGGGAAAATGTGTGTTTACACTACCTGACTGTTTGTAACAATACTCACATATTCTTGTGTGAAAATATACAGACAGCTTAGTACCACTCCTGGGATTCAAACCCTACCAGTTTGTTGAAAAAGTAGTCACAATGCTGATGCTTATCAGGACATGCTATCAAGGAATTGATGTTTTTTGTGTGAGTGTTTTCTACCTATTAGTCTGTGATTTGGCCAATCTGACCTTGTACTTCTGACATTCCTGCATGGCAGACAGTTGTTCTACTGTGTACTCACACTTTCAGATATTACATTACAGGAAACAAGGGTTAGCAAGCATTTTTAATATTCAACTATCAGATCATAGTGCAGGGGAACTTTGTTATGCTTAATCTCTTGTACAAGACTTGACTGTTTGCCACATGAACTTCAGATACTTAATGCTATCAGAGCCATACTTGCTGTCCAAAAGTTATACACATTTCAAATTCTTACTAATACATTGCAAATGAAACACAACAGTCCAGAGTTGAATAATTTTATTGACAGGTTATCATTCTTTTATGTATATCACTAACATTATCTGTGGTAATTTCAGTTTTATTCAGATCAAACAATACACAGATTACAGCACTTACTGGTGATATTCTACTTCTTTTGATTATACTGCCAGCTAGATCGGTACTCGTCATCCTCACGGCACAGCCTTTGCAACCTGCTTCTATGTGCGTCTACATTCAAAATCCTCTCAGCTGCAGCTATACAGGAGACAGAGAAACATTTATGACTACCTATATATCACATACACAGTCTGGACTATCTTAAACAGCAATTGATACTGATACTTACACACTACTGGGGCATTTCCTGCCCAAGCGTCTTGTTCCCACTGGTCCAGAAGGTCCCTCTTTCTCCACTTGAGATCAGCATAGTGATGCCAAACCTGCTCACCAGTCTGAGGGATCCCAGTAGCACTGGTGAGTTCACAGGCAAGATGGTCCCAGACCTCCACTTTATATTCTGAGCCCTGGTACTGGCCCTGCAGTAGTCTCAAATCATGGTTTTCAACTAGGAGTCCAACCATGACCCTGGACTCCAGAATGTCCCAGCGTTGCATGAAAGTGAACACCTTCTCTTACTCCAGCCATGGTGCCTGCAGTGATGAGCTCCAACTGGTTATGGGCTGTATTTCCGCCTACAGGGTTTAAATAGGGCAGATTTCCTGCACTTTGCTGTGATTGGTTACTTTTGAAACTGCTGAGCTCAGCTAAGCTATGGGCAAACCTGCTTAGCTAAGGTTGGCAATGCTTAAAGTGGCAGATTCAGCACTGCTTATCACTGGGCTAATCCATTTATCTGGGCTATTCATTGCTTAGTATTCATATGTACACAATGCTTACACCCGGTCAACATAGCTGTGCAATGCTTAGCATCGCTTATGTTTTATTATATTGGTCTACCACCTGTATGGGATTGATTCATCATTCATTACATAATATAGATTTATTTAGCTTCCCTGACATCCCCCAATGTGCTGTGATTAATTTATTCTTGTGTGACTATACTGTATGGGGCACTTGTGTTTATATGGGGGTTTCACTACCTTATTACATTGACACCTCACATCTGGGCCTAATACACTACTCTGGTTGAGAAAAATCAATTGCTTCTTACGTAAATATACAAAAAATGAAAATGTTAATGTTTACACATATAAAATGGAAACAGCTTTGGCAAGGCTCAAACCATGAATGATCACATGCAAGGCATACGCTCTAACTGCTACCCTATTGCACGTATGCTTATGCTGGATGTCTATTGCTTTTTAACTTATCCTGCCATTTCAGCTGGGCTAAGTGTAGCTAAGCAACGGGCACACCCATGCAGCTATGCTTAAACTTTATTGCATATGTAAAAAAAAATATTTGTTGTGTTTTTTTTTTATTTATACCCTTCAGAATATCCATGCTAATGTTGAACCTGTTATAGTGTCAACTTTCTGCTTTGTGGGATGATTGTCCCTTATTGTTTTGTCCACATTCCTTACTCTGATGGGTTGGGAGGTGTGTGCTATGTGCTTATGCTAAATCTGTTGTTTTATCAACTTTTGGCTTGGTTGGGGCAATTGCCCCTTATGTCTTTGACCAGATTTCTTACCCTGATGGTTGGAGTGCAGGGGGCGTATGTTTTGTGAGAGCTCTGCTCTCAGATACACCCCTTGAGCTCATACACATTTCTGTGTACATATTGCAGCACAGCTGCGTGCCTTCATGCATATGTATGGCATGCTGCCGTGCTGAACATGAACTGTTCCTGCATGGCTGCTTGCTGAATCCAGGGGGTAAGTCCTGTCAAATGAGAAAGTTGTGTGTGACTGAGTGTGTGTGCATGTTTCCAGAGAAAGGATTTATGGCCAATTCACAAACAATGCACTTCCCATTGCCAATGTTAGCACCTCTGCTGATGTCAGTCACCTTGAAATAACCCCTTGGGCAAATTTCAGCCCTCAAAGCTGTGTGTTGCTTGCGATAACTGCATACTACTGTAATGTAGTAAACTAGTTAGGTAGAAGTTCTAATTCTAGACATGGCAACTGTGTCTGTGTGTTTGGAGAAGAATGATTTTTTATGCTGTTCACACTCACTACACCTCCCATTGCCCTACTTTAGCACTCCTATGGATGTCAGTCACCTTGAAATAACCCATTGGTAAAATCTCAGCCCATAAGCTCTGTGGCATGTGGAGCAACTGTGTAATACTATAGTGTAGTAAACTAGTTAGATAGGAATTCTAATCCTGGTCCTGGCAACTGTGAGTGTGTGTGTGTCTTTGATGACACCTGATTTTGTGCACATTCACACTTATTACACTTCCCATACCCCTCTTTTAGCCCTGCTGCTGATGTCAATCACATTCAAAGTTACCTTTGGACAGTTCTCCAACCTATAAGCTCTGCGGCATGTGCAATAATTGCATAATACCATAGTATAGCATACTAATTAGGTAGGAGTTCTAATCATGGTCCTGGCAACTTTGAAAAGGTATGTGTTTGTGTGTGCAAGTGTGCATGTCTTTGATGACACCTGATTTTGTGGACATACACACTTACTACATTTCACATACCCCTCCTTCAGCCCTGCTGCTGATGTCACTCACCTTCAAAGATACCTTTGGACAACTCTCCAACCTATAAGCTTTGTGCTGCATAGGATAACTGTGTAATACCATAGTGTAGAAAACTAGTTAGGTAGGAATTCTAATCCTGATCCTAGCAACTGTGAAAATGTGCTTGTTGTCTGTCTTTGATGACACCTGGTTTTGTGGACATACATACTTACTATATTTCCCATACCCCTCCTTTAGCCCTATTGCTGATATCACTCACCTTCAAAGATGTCTTTGGACAGCTCTGCAGCATATAACCTCTGTGGTGCTTGTGATAAATGTGTAACACTCTAATAGTAGTATATTACTACATAACCAAGTATTAGCAAGTGTGTGTGTGTGTGTGTGTGTGTGTGTGTGTGTGTGTGTGTGTGTGTGTGTGTGTGTGTGTGTGTGTGTGTGTGTGTGTGTGTGTGTGTGTATGATCAATATCTGGTGTGGGAGTTGATGTGGTTGTGTAATAACAGGGTCCATTGCAGTGCGGGTTTTCCTACATTTTCATATTGATGACCCATATGTCCCAATGGCACATTACAAGGCCAACAGTTTTCAAACACCATAGAGGTTTCTGTAGACAATCCACAGCCATAAATGTATATATAGCTAACCATTATAATACCCAGAGACCACTCTCCACCCACAGATCATATACAAACATGCTTGGCTCTTTCTATCTTCCTTTCTTTCATTGCCTCTGTCTCTCTTACTCTCTCCCCCACTCTGTTAGATGTAGAAAAATGCATCTGTTTTGCATAGGTAGTAGCTTGACTTTGGTAGGTAATGCTCATGATCAGCTGATGGTCTTTGCATGAATTGGAGTCCCCCACTTGCTAACTGCATGTGGAACAGCTGTGGTATCATTCCTATATCCAATTGCATGGAAACACACTCCAATATCTAAGCACTGCAAGTGGGTGTTGGCCTTTTTCCATCACTATGATCAGGACTTCATGCGGGTGTGTGACAAACAGCATCACAGAGGGTAGTTGGAAATAACTCTTACAACAAACACTGTGGAGACAGGCCAACAAACTGGTGGGGGATGTTCCAGACATGGAGACAGAATGTAAGTATTGTTGTTCTACATTTGAAGTAAGTTGGGTTAACAGGGTTTGTGAGGATATGGCTGTTGTGCACGATTTAAAGTCTGGCATGACAGTGTTATTTGTTTGAGAAAACACTCACCTGTATGGATATCTGCAGACTGGCCAGAGTTTGGAGTCTCAGATTTGGTGTGCTACTCACACATTTTCTGTCTTTATAATTGCAGTAGCATACTCTGATGTTTGTAGTCAGTAAATGGTAACATCCATGTGTGTTATTGACTTCACATCCCTCAGAAGGGATATGAAACTACATACCCTGTTACACCAGCAATGTTCTTAGTTTATAACTGAAATATGTCAATATTGGCCCTGTGTTTTTGCCTCTGTCACTCTTTGTTCGTATGTCATGCACTGAGAGGTGGATATGAACAGTATATCTTTATTTACTGACATAATTCTTGATATCAAGCCAGTGATATATTAGACTGCCAGACATGTAATGTATAGCATGCCTAATATTTCTGGACAAAACCTGGACATTCTCTTGTAGTCTGTACAGTAGTGAGGTCTGTGGACATATGGTGATTGTTGACAGAGTGTCTGTATTATGTAGCAATGTATTCATAGGTTCATAGGTTCATACTAGGCTATCTGCCCGAGGGCATTTACAAGCCTAGCCCATAGTTTTGCTTGCCACCCCTTTAGTATGGGGAACTATACCCATTATTTTGCTGTGCCTCTGTCGAGCAGTGACACTGAGGTAATCCCTGGGGTATATCTGCGATCTCCCATCCATTGGTCAAGATTTCTCTTGAACAAGGCCAGCGAGGTGCTCTGCCTCACATATACCGATTTTATTCCACAGCATAGGAGTCTTTGGGTGATGAATCTATCCCTCCAGCATGTCCTATTAATAGCCGTGTCGAGGTTTAAGTCTCCGCCCTTGTGGCTCTGACGGATCTAGATTTTTGAGGTGAAGCATATTCATCAAATCTGGGTTTGACATGGCCTTGTATGTTAGGCAAAGGTCACCTCTGAGCAGCGGTGACTGAATAGAGCTGGAGTTCTTTCAGTCGGGCAGCATAGGACAGATGTTTGAGACCCTTTATCCTTTTGGTGAGGAACTTTGTGGCCTCTCCAGCTGCTGCAAGTATCGGGTCAGATACATTCCGAATGGGGCATTGCACTCAATCATTGGTCTGATGAGTGATGAGTATAGGGAGACTATGACCTCCCTTGATCTAGATGAGAATCCCTTCATGATAAGGTGGGCAATGTAGAAGGTCTTCCTAACTACTTTAGCTACATGGGTGTCGAATGACAGACTACTATCAACCTGGGTCCCCAGGTCCCTGATAACTTCTTCTGTGCTCAGTGGATTGCCACCTATTTGGTAGCTAGGTAACCTTGTTTTTCCCGAAGGGTATGACTATGCATTTTTTGGCATTTAACTTTAGGCCATGGCTCTGGCACCAGTTATCCGTTTCTGTGAGACCCTTCTGAAGGATATCTGTGTCAGATGTGTTTTCTACTATGGTGCCCAGTTTGCAGTCATCTGCAAACTTTGTCAGCCATAACCCTCCTGTGTTTGCTTGTACTTGGAAAAGTAGATGCCAAACAAGAGTGGGCCCAGGACTGAGCCCTGTGGTACACCACTTGTGACAGGCTTTGAGTCTGACATGGCACCAGCAACTCTGACCCTGTGGGTTCTGTCACTCAGCCAGTTTGCAACCCATCTTGTGATGTATGGGTTAACATTTAAGCTGATGAGTTTTTCAATGATACCCGAGTGGGGTATTGTATCGGCCTTCGCCAGATCGAGGTAGGCTGTATGGACTGCCTTTCCTCATCAATGGCTTTGGTGACTGTTTCAAAAAGTCAACCAAGTTTAGAAGGCATGATCTGCCTTTGACAAAGCCAAACTGGGATGGATCCAAAGTCTGCAAATTCCCTATGTCTTTATTTATGAGGTCCATTATGATCCTCTCCATGGCTTTGCAGATAAGGCTTGTCAAGCTAATGGGCGGTAATTTCAGGGTCGGTGGAGGCACCGCCTTTGTAAAGTGGGACCACAGTTGCAGTGCGCCACTCCCTGGGTACGTATCCAGAGGTAAGACTATGATTAAACAGCTGTCCTAGCTGTGGGTTTAATTCCTCGTTGAGTACGTGGAGCACACAGCCGGGGACACCATCAGGTCCCATGGATGCTGTGTTTTTTGCTTTGGAGAGAGCAGTTCTCACTTGGGCGTTGGAGATGTTTGGGGGCTGCAATCACTTGGTATAGCTATCTCTGCTTTTGTGGGAGAGTGGGTGGGGAGTTTGCACTGAACCTGTCAGCCAGTATGTTGGCAATGTCTGTAGGATCAGTAATCTTCACATCATTTTGAACTAGTTCTGAGCATATCTGGGAGTTTCCTCCCAGGTTTCTAACATAGCTAAAGAAGGCCTTATGATTGTCTTTTGAGTCTTTAGCTATTTTTCTCTCAAAATTTGCTTTGGATGATTTTATGAGAGCTCTTAGTTTTTTACTTATAGTGATCAAGGGTGTCTTACCTTTTAAGGATTTTGCTCTATCTTGTAGTAGCTTCCTCCTTTTGTTGTAGAGTTTGTTTATGGCTGGGGTCCACCAGACTGGACGCTTGCCTTTGGTACAAAGAGTCTTTGTTTTGCTTGGGATTGCCTTATCCATGCAGTCCTGCAGGTGCTGGTAGAAGGCATTTGTAAGTGATTCAGCGGCTTGAGTACTGTCATATTGTCAATATGTTATTTGGGCTGTGTACAGACTGGGGTAGATATCAGTGTTCTTGGTTCTGTTCTTTCTGATATTGCTTGCTGCTCCAGTTTCTGATACCCTATCAGCCTATATGTTTGTAGGGCCAGACTGAGACATGTTTCATACCACAGTCAGGCATCAGACTACACTGTGAATTGGGCCAGTATATGTAGGTTTAGTGTGTGAGTGGCAACCATGATGATGGCTTTTGTTCACACAGTCCATATACTGTACCATTACTTAGGTTTACCATTATGTGACTGAGACTGTGTGGAGATTGGTTGAGGGTATACACTTTCACACTGATGTCTGTTACTCTGTGTTGTTACATGCCTGTAGTGCCCACTATATTTGCAATTACATGTGTATAGGTAAATTGGGTTAGTGTTGTGGCAGTCTGCCTGTAGTGTAGACAGTGTTTTATGACATGCCTAGCAGCTCAGTGTATTTACCCTAGTGTGATGTTATGTACAGATATTTGTCAGATGTACTGTTGCCTGCCCAGCATATGTGTTGTGTATTTCTGACAAAGCAGTAGGCTGCTGCGAAAATGTATGTCACTAACTAGTGGGAAGTAGGTGGGCTTGGGACCTCTGCCCCTCCAGTTAATGTGTGTTAGGACAGACATGAGGGTATGAATGCATCAACTGTCTGAGCTTATCTACTCCAGTATTTGTGATATATACCCATTCTCATGGGTTTAAACATCCCCTTTGTCAGGCTATTTCCACATTTCTTGCACTAAGGAGTTCAGTGTATACCTCATGATTGACCAGATAGTTTCAGACTGTCCATGTTTATTGCTCATATTTCTACTGTATTCCACAAGATCATTATTGTGATTTGTGTGTTACTTCAGTATGATGATTTTATGATGTCTGTCAGTAACTGCTGGCATACGTCAGTTTCAGAAGTGCCTTCATTCACAACATGTGTGTTGCCACAACCTCTGTCACTGCAGCAACATTTTACATTTATAACTGCAATACGTACATTACGGTCCCTTGCAATAAGAGGTTGACAGTTATGGTGCTGAAGTATGACTCCACTACATGTCATGAGCACATGTTTATATATATATATATATATATATATATATATATATATATATATATATATATATATATATATATATATATGTCCTTGTATGTATACACAAGTGTTGTAAAAACCTTCTCAGATGTATCCCGCCATATTAATCTGACATGTATATATTTACATATGAGAAAATGACTGATTCAACACTATTTTCACTTACAAGTACTAAACAATTGTAGCAGTCAAAGCAGTTGTTCACTACTATTCAATATGTGCACTGAATGATATATTTGAAAAAGCCAGAGATATCATCTCAGCTCAGATCGCTTCATGGTTAAATGCTGTGAGTGTAGTGTACAGCGTTCAGGTTCAAGTCCTGCACGAGCTATTTATTTTGTTGCTGGGCACAACAAGGGAGACAGGGTGATTAAGGCACTTTAAAGCAGTTTTAAGTGGGTTTGCACAGTTTTGCACAAAGCTAAGCTGTGCTAACGTATGGTTAAACAAATACATGCTTACATGGTGTAAGCTTCACTTACCAGTGTGCAAATCCACTTAGCATTTAAATTTAAGCAATGCTTACACCTGCTATGTATAGCCCAGCCCTTGTAACCAATGATCACATTCCAGTCTGATCAAATAGAAGAATAATGACATCTTTAATAACTGTATTTAATTCCATTTAAATAACATACTTCTATGTGCTGTCTTTACAATAGCAAGGGGTGTGAGTACACTGTATGGGACACCTGAGTATACATGAGTAGTACCACAATCCTTTCTCTGTGCATGTTTTTCATACTTGGGTAGTATCCCACATTATATGCAGGCACATTTGCATGTATGGTATCATTATGTTACAACTTTTAACAGTGCTTTTCCAAGTAAGAGTAGATTGCAGATTGTAGTACTTGAACATGCACCCCTGCATGTAAAGCTAGACTCTGAGTACTGACTATCCTGTTGTTGGTGTTTGAGCTGTAATGTGTTTATGTATCGCCTAGTGGATACTGTTCTGCTATGTTGATAGCAACTGTAGACTACCATGTTTTTATGGACATGTCATTGAGGGCTGCTATAATGTTGTAATGGCAAACATATCAGCCTCAGATGTCTATCTGTCAAAACATTCATCCTAATGCATAACCTGTTGCTTATCTACTGTCTGTTTGTCCTCTGTACAGATGTGCAGATGTCAGGCATTCATCACGGCTGCTTACAGGCAATCTTTGATTGACTGACACTGGCATGTCTGCCCAGCTGGGTTATGCATGCCACAGCTGGGAAACCCCAGTCTGTATGCACCACATGTCATGGATACTACAACCAGACTACCACAGTCAACAGAACATGTTTGGGTACAGGTCCCAACCCAGACACTGGTCATGTTATGTAATATGTGTTGCATACATGTCAAGTGGAGCACCTCACTGGCCCTCTTCAAGAGAAAAACAGATGAGTGGATGTTGAATATAACTGTCTCCCGGGGATCACTCAAGTGGCATCAGTTGATAGAGGGCCTGCTGAAAAATATCGGGTGCCATGATACCAGTGTACATACATGCCCTACTCTTTTCATCTCTCCTTGGACAATAGCCTGGTACACACCTAGGAACACCTGCACTTATGCACCTCTGTACTGACAAATGTGTTTGTGTGCATTACTGAGTATTACAGTGTTTGGGTATTCTACAAATGGGTAGATTGATGTGGTTTACCTCCTAAATCCTGGCAAATGTGAGTATGTGTGCGTGTGTTTGTATGTACAATTGTGTGTGAGTGTGCATATCTGTAGAAGACATAATTCCAAGGTCACATACTCCATATACACTAAACCTTGACATACATTATAAGGGATGGTGATGTTGCTTAACATAGGAGAGCCATGACAAAACCCTCAGCCTACTATCCCTGTGACATGTGCAATAAATGCATATCTCTGTAGTAGCAATAATTAGATAAACAAGGGTTTGCATTGCAGTCCTAGTCAATGTGTAATTGTGGGTATGTCAGAGCATTATCATGGATTTCAGTGAGTACAATATCCAATGTGGGGTGGGTGTGCTGGGTATACTGTCATTACACCATGGTACCCCTAGTACATGTCCCAAGGTCCACTGTATTTGGACCATTGTGACCATCAACCATACAGTTAACTGATGACACTATTCAGCCCAATGATGCATGTCTTGGGGTCACAAACTCTGTAACAGTATGGACTAACTGACAAGGTAGTCAGCACTGCTAAACCCAGGTCTGTCAAATGTGTCTATGACTGTATGTGTTTGTCAATGTGAATATGTCAGCATATTATACTATGTATTGTCCATTAACACCCAGTACACCCCCCACTACTATACTGTCCAAGGCCTGGTGATGTTGTTCACTTTACAGGAAGCTCGGCACACATCTCACCCTACAAGCTCTGTGGTGTGTGCAAGTAAGGCAAACACATTAGTAGCAATAAGTACCTATGTAGGAGTTCTAATCTCAGTGTTGCCAAGTAAGTGTGGGTGTATGTGAAGGGATCTACTTTATTTTGCAGAAAATATATTTACTAAGAGATCATCTGTCTGAGAACTAACTGGCAAATGTTAACATTGCAAAGCAATCATCTTGTGGAAAATCAATCCATCACAAATATTAGTGGATGTGTAAATGCCCTTTTACCCACTGTACAGCTGAGCAGCGATACTGGAGTTGGTATACATAGTTGGGTGTGGTTATTGTGGGCACAGCAACCCACATTGTGGGTACTGATGTGCATAAGCCCCCACTTAGTGTGCTGTTATACTGTCCAGTTTATGTTAAAAGGTTATGTAGTTGTTAATCACACTATATGTGGTTCTACGCCACCCCACACTCCAATGTGGGGGGCTGTGGCCCCCATACCAGCACATCTCTGTATACCAACTTCAGGCTTGCAGTACAGTGGGGAAAAGGACATATACACTGCCAGTACCATTTCCAATGAAATTAAATTTGGTGGACTGATTATTTACTGATATGCTGTTCTGGCAATTTGGTCTGGGTGGCATTACAAATGCCAACATTAGTTCTCTGCACAATGAAGAACATCCATGTGAACAGTATTCTTTGTGTATCACATCAACACAAAAGCCTGTGTGTGTGTTATTCACAAACATTTGTTGTGTGCCACCCAGTACACTTACCAGTCAATATGTTACCACAGTGCCACACCCCTTGTAGGAAAGGACAACAGACCAACATCCACCTGACACTCAGACACCTAGAACACAAACAAAATACAGTATGGAGACCACATTCAGTCAGTGTTAATAACAGCAATAATGCATCATGGCTGAACAGCTACACACCCTGACATGTAAGCATGAAACATTCCAGCTGACAACATTTTAAACAGCATTACATCGCTCAACTGTGGTACATACACCCTGTGCATCAAAACTATATTAGCATGTCCCTGCATTGCTGGTATGGATGACAGGGATGTGGCACAGATATTATCATATGCACAGGGTGTGTTGTGAGTATGCTAGAGGCCTAGGCTAAGCAATTTGGCTGATGTCATGTGTGTGGGTTAGGGTTTTTTTCATTAAATGGCCTGTGCTGACGTGGTGTGTGAAGGTATGGAGGTGCCCTAGCTGTGATGGTGACATGTATGTGTGTGGATTCCCCCAGTTCTGCCATATGGCTGCCCTATACAGGTGTATGTTGGACAGCTGTGTACCATACATGGCAGGTTGTACAGATCATTGTGTCAGGCCACAGACCCGTGAACTGCACCTGCAAGGTGTTGCATGAGCACCATCAGTCAGAAGCCAAGTTACGGTACTCTCCCCTGATTATGTCATTTGTCTGCTGGGTCTGCATTCCTGTTTGGACCAGCCAGAACCACTTGTATGTGGCCTGCTACATTGTATTGTGGACAGAACCCCCCCCTGTATTGATGCTGCTGGTACTGTCACTACAGGAACAGGAATGAGATGTCACACATCCATGTAGACCTCCACCTGCTGGTATTGCTGACCTACGTCCACATGGCTGATGCTCTACTCCCACCACATGCTCTACCACAGACACCACACTGTTGAGAATTCCCACCATCTCACCCAACCGTCTATCCATGAACCCTGCAAAGTTATGGTGGGCATTTGCATGATCATGGATGTAATCATGTACAGCAGGAAGAGTAGCCCACTGGAACCTCAGACTATCTCTGGTGTCATGTTCCATATGTACCTGTGCCTCCATGATGGGCCTAAGCATGTGTCTGGTGACACCTGCTGTGGCACTTCTGCCAAGGGCATGATGGCCAGTAGCCCTCCTACAAGCACCCCTGTCCATCTGCCTGTGTGGGACCTCACCAGACATCTGGTTTTGGCTGCTGTGTACAGACACACTTGCCATAGTCACCACACATTCCTGTCCCATTACACCACCTACAAACTGGTCTTCGTCTATGACCACTGGTGATGAGGTATGTGTGGGCAATGTGACTGTGTGAATGTGGGATCCCAAATCAGTGCCATGGATGCAGCCCCTGACAAACCTACCTGTGCCTCATTATGCCTATCATCATTGTTAGAGTCTGTATGGACACTGACATCAGTTTGCCTCCAGGAGGGATCCTGACCCACCTTGCCACCTGTGAGGGGCATAAAAGACATCCAAATTAAGACCTGTGCATTATGGTTTACTTCTACAAACAGATAATGACACACACAACACACGCACACACACACACACACACACACACACACACACACACACACACACACACACACACACACACACACACACACACACACACACACACACACATACACACTTACTTACAGGTCATGTGGCACAAAGATATTACACAGACCTTTCATTACCCAACAGTTGACATGCATGACATATGACACTCAACAGCATGCACTGCAGGCATTTGTAATCACTGTTACTGACACTATGCATCTCTATGATGCATGAGTTGTGTTAGTAGGTGA
The DNA here is from genome assembly GCF_019279795.1 of Protopterus annectens. NCBI lineage: Eukaryota > Metazoa > Chordata > Ceratodontiformes > Protopteridae > Protopterus > Protopterus annectens. The sequence goes on along the minus strand of NC_056730.1, from coordinate 1,002,429,171 downwards.
TGCCTCTTCCCCTGGAGCCCACTGCACCCATGTACACATTTTTGTTGTGCACCTGTACGGCACATTGGCGTGTGCTGTGCACCATACCTCATAAGTGCACAGACCGTTGCTGAATGTGTAGATGTCTGGCAGTTATGTTTGCTCTGTTGCTCACAGCCCCTATATATTTGTCTGATACATAACTGGGATGATATAAGGTGTGATGTCACTAATTAATGCCTGACCTTTTATTTGCAGATCTCATCATCAGCAGTGCATGTATGTGCAATAAAATCCAGTTACACTGACAACCTTCAAAGCTTCATGTGGATATGAGTAGTGTACACACCCCTGTTTATATGCCAGCTTCTTCTGTGATATGCAATGGGGCCACAATACTGCATCTGATAACATTACATACTCCTGATATGTGACATATGACCTGTGCAATCCAATGGAGTATCAAACAAATGTGTTAGTCAAGGAGATGCTGTATGAGATGCATACAATATTTGGGTTGCATAAGTGTACACTCCCTTAAAACAATGGTTTGTTGAAGCACCTGTTAAGAGACCTACAGCAGTCACTATTTCTGGAAAGAGTATACTATCATGGCCCATCTTTCCTTGGTATTATTTGATCTGTCTGACCTACAAAGGTCCCCCAACTCTGCCAAATTGCATGGTCAGCTCATGTGCAAAGCCCTTGGAGGTCACACAGTGGCTTAACTATTGCTGCAGAGTCTGGGTTATGTCTGGCATAATTCATAACCTTGACTGTGTTCAGATACAGCCATTCTTAGCTAGCTTTGTATGTATGCTTCAGTTCACTGTTGTGTTTGAAGCTGACACCCCTCCCTATTCTCAGCCTTACTGCTGATGCCTGACAACTATGCGCCACACATGAGTGTTATTTTGCATTGTTCCAAATTCCACCCACCATATCTACCAGCCTAGTCTCAGCTAATGAACAGCAACTCTAAAGGTGTACACTGGCACCAGTAAGCTAAAAGTTGGGATGGTGGCCCTGAGGTGGAGTGAGGTGTTGGTTCTGAACTGTACTGTCTGTAGGTTTTAGCTTTGGTCTCATGACAACCTTACACATTGAAACACATGCCTTTGGGAGACTTGATGTCATGCTTTTGCTAGCTGTACAGATCCCTGGATGATGTTTCATGTGGGACAAATCTTCTGTCTGATTTCACTAACCCATAGGCCACATTTATGCAGAATCCTGCTGATTCTCAACACAGGTACTACACAAGCAGTACTTGCTAGACATTCCTGCAACTCCATCAGTGTTGCTGCATGTCTCTGGCCAACCTCCATGACCTGTTTGCAACATGTTTTGTCATCTGTTTTGGATGGACATGTGTTCATTTTCTACACCACCATTGTCCCATATTTATTACACCTCTAGATTACTGTCTGCACTGTTCGCCATGGCATATGCAAAGGTGAGGTAAGGTTACTTTTCACACTCCTGACTCCTACCTTTCAGATATGGGATACATTTCATGCTTTGTAAGGTGTGCAAGCCATGGCTGCCACTGTTGTAGGCAACTGGACAAATATCTTGGACATACATCTTGGACAGCAGACCATTACTTGGTGTGACACTGTGGCCTTGTACTCGATAGTAGGTGTGTACTGAAGAAGAGTGAATGCTGTCAGTACATGAGAAGCAGCCTCTACAATATGTCATTTGGAGTGTGTGCACACATATGCTTCCAGTGTTTTGTAAGGTTTGTATACCCCATAATTGTTGTTCTAAGATGGGATTCTATATTACATATTCATTGATCATGGTAGGACCACATTAAAAGTTGTAAAAGGTGTGGAATTTGTTATTGTGGTCTGCCTTGTATATTTTCAGAACAGTTGCTATTGTAATAGTGGTGTATACACTGTCATATCCATTGTAAAAGGGTAATGTTTCATACATGTCCCTACTGTACGCCATTTGTCTCACCATTTTGTTTATCTCTGCCCACACATCATGCACTGACAGGTTGTGAGGTATACTGCACGAATGTTACATAACCTGCAGATATGCCACCATGATGACCACTGTGATGCAGCACAGTTAACGCAAACAACAATGAACATGTACAGCACGCATAATGTGTAGGTATGTTAAATGTGTGCATGGCAAACAGCATGACCTTAATCAATTAAGGCACTTTTAAGCAGCTGTAATCATGTTTGCATGGGTTTGTGCAGCAGTAAGCATTGCTAAGTTTCGGTTAAATATGTTTACAGACAGCTGTAAAAGTACTTAATATGTGTAGGCATCACCTAGCACCATGCAAACAGGCATAGTCCCACTTACGACTGCTTAAAGCTGCTTTAATTACCCTGTCAAACTCAGCCACTGTTTTGGTCAGCACAAATATATAAATCCATACCCAGTCTTGAACTCAGGATCATGGACACCATAGACAGAGCAGTGTACCACTTCTCCATCTGAGCGCTATCATGGACTGTTTTTTTTTAATATATCATTGAAGACAGGTATAGAATACTGTGGAACCAGTCATGTTTATAATATATAAATATACAAATATGGATTTGTATTGTGATAGATACAAATGAAAAGTGTATACATCAGATATATGTAGCTGTACATATGAACTTGGACATTTAGAATATGTATATGTATATCATAAAATAAATATATATGTGCAGATATAAAAACATAATATACGGATATAGCATATAAATATATCTATACATAGATGAATATATCTTAACATAATATATAAATACATATAAATATATATCTATGTGTGTGTGTGTATATATATATATATATATATATATATATATATATATATATATATATATATATATATATATATATATATATATATATATATATATATATATATATATATATATATATATATATATATATATATATATATATATACACTGATATATACATATGTATATATACATACATACATACATATACATACATACATACACACACAAACACACACACACACACACACACACACACATATATGTGTGTGTGTGTGTGTGTGTGTGTGTGTGTGTGTGTGTGTGTGTGTGTTAACATGTACTGGAGTCATACCCAGAAGAATACCTCCCTAACCCTAAGTGCAACAGATGTGGACAAAAGCTGCAAATTAGGGGAGGGGGGAGCAATGGACCAACACTAGGGACACAATGTCCATCCTGCAGGTATATATGTAGAATTTCTTTAAAAGAAAAGAAAAAAGGGGTGAGAGGAAAGTGGTGAAAAAGGGGGCACAATGAGGGTAAAACTATATGAAAGATAGCTAGGGATGTGCAGGATGGGTGTAGGGAAGGTCCATAGCTGTCCATGTCTTCTACAGCAACAGTTGTGCAAATAAACTGAATTTGGAGTTAAAGGTTGACACTCAACATTACATAGCTATGACTTAGTATGTTCACCCTGTGCATCAGATCCATAATTGCATGCCCCTGAATTGATGGTTTGGATGAAAGGGATCTGGAACAGGTTTCATCATATGCAGAGGGTGTTGTGCATGCTTGACAGAGCCCTAGGCTGTGCCATTCATTTGACACTATGTGTGTGTGTTTGGGGTGTGGGAATGATATGGCCTATGCATGTTTGATGCATGTGTGTGGAGGTGACCTCTTTCCTGATTGTGATATGTGTGTGTGTGTGTGTGTGTGTGTGTGTGTGTGTGTGTGTGTGTGTGTGTGTGTGTGTGTGTGTGTGTGTGTGTGTGTGTGTGTGTTTGTGTGTGTCTCTGCCTGCACAGAATCTCACCATGTGCTGCCATACACTGATGCTTTCTGGACAGCTGTGTGCCATACAAGGCATGGTGTACATTTCACCCTCTCCATCCACCTACACAGGGAATGGACCTGCCATGGGACTAACTGGCACCACCAGACACAAGGGCTGAGGCAGTACTACTCCCTGATGTTGGCTGATGTCTGCTGGAGCCATGATCCTGTTGTGACTGGCCACGACAATGTGGCCATGGCCTGCTACATTGTAGGGTAGACAGCACACCACCATCAGTACCGCCAGTGTCACTGCCATTTTGGGAGCATGATGGTGGATGGCCATGTGGACCTCCAGCTGATTGTGGTGCTGAGATACGTCCACACAGCTGCCGCCTCTTCCCTGCCAAACATTCAGGCACAGATATTCTATGGCTGATGAGTGTCCCGATCTCAACCAACCATCTATCCATGATCTCATTGCCCTCACACCTAGCTGCAACAAGGTCCTGCTGACAGACATGAGCACCAGGGAGATGTTCTGCCACAACCATGGGCAGCTGCCTGGTGTTACATTCATTACGTGCCTGCATCCATTACAGCCCAAAACATGCCCCTGGTAACTGCTGCATTGGCACTTGCTGCATGTGCTGGACAGGCATCAGTCCTCCTTCAAACACCCCTGCTCATCAGCCTGTGTGTGACCTCGCCAGGAGTCTGGCTATGGCTAGTGGCTGCATGCTCATTTTCCAAAGTCTCCACACTTGCATGTTCTGTGCCTGCAACCAGCTGTCCTTCACTTGTGGCCAGTGATGATGAGGAATTTGTAGCCATTGTGGCTGTGTGCAGGGATGGGGTTGACAAAGGTCCACACATATTAATCTAGCTTCTTGGACTATTACCACTCCACATAGATGTTCCCTAACAGAGTTGTATGTTTGACATTTGCATGATACAGATTATAGGTCACAATATAGGTTACATGGCTTTGGTCTTGCATATTGTGCTCACATTTTCATATCTCACAAACACCTAGCATTGTGGCATGTATATACACCTTTTATATGCACT
>NC_056730.1:1002314375-1002419375 GCF_019279795.1 Protopterus annectens | reverse complement strand
GTGAGGCCATACAATACCAGAGTAAACACAACCAGTCCAGGATTTAGAACTTTATTGCCAGGCAGTAGCAGTTATCTTACCTGACAGACCTGTGGGGGGAATGTTTGTTAGCACTACCTGACTGTTTCTACACATATTCCCAAAATTCTAGTTAAAATTATGCATACAGCTTTCTACCACTCCCAGGATTCAAACCATGGCTGTGTCTGCTAAAAATACAACAATTTGCATTTCATCAGAGTGACCTATTGAGATACTGCTGTTGCTTTCTTCAGTGTTTTCTAAGTCTCTCTTGGTTGTACAATCTGACCTTGTAATTACAACATTTTTATAAAGACATTTCTAGACATATTTTTTATGTAACACAGTGTGAGAAACAGTGGTTGACACAACAGTACTATTCGGACATCAGAACTTGGTGAATGCAACATGTGAGGCCATACAATACCAGAGTAAACACAACCAGTCGAGGATTTAGAACTTTATTGCCAGGCAGTTACACTTTATTTTAATATGACCTATATGGGACTATTACAGTCATATTGTCTGGTTTATTCAGTAGAAACCATACACATTGTTTATAGTTCCAGGTGAAATTTTACTCCTTTATATTTATGTGGTATGACTACTGCAAGCAGGGTTGTTACTCACCAGCCTCGCAACGCAGCCTTTGCAACCTGTTGGTACAGGCTTTCTGATTCACAGCCCACTCAGCTGGAGCTGTAATGAAAACAGAGAAACATTTAAGCATACCTATCAATCGCATACACAGACTGGACTTTGGTAAACAGTTATTGCTATGAATACTTACACACTGCTGGGACATCTCCCCTCTGTCTGGATTCTTGGATTCATTGTTCTAAGACCTCCCTCTTCCTCCATTTCAAGTCAGCATAGTGGTGCCGGACCTGCTCACCAATCCGAGGGATACCAGTGGCACTGGTGAGATTATGGGCGAGACTTTCCTGTGCTTCTGCTTTATATTGGGAGCCCTGATACTGGTCCTGCAGCAGTTTCATGTCATGTTTTTTTAAATAGAGTCCTACCATGACCTTGGACTCCTGTATGCCCCAGCACTGCGCCCGAAAGCGCATACCCTCTCCAACACCTTCCATGCTGCCTACAGTGGAGAGCTACAACCAGTTATGAGCTGTATTCCCTTCTGTGGGGTTTAAATATGGCCGATTTTCCATTCTTTGCCATGATTTGACAGTTATGAAAATGCTGAGCTAAGATAAGCTATGGACAAACCTGTTTAGCTAAGGCTGGCAGTGCTTAAAGGGGCAGGTTCAGCATTGCTTACCAAAGGGCAAATCCACTTAATTGTGCTATTCATTGCTTAGTATTCATATGTACACAATCTTACACCCGGTCAGCATAGATGTGCAATGCTTAGCATTGCTTATGATTTATTATATTGGTCTACCACCTGTATGGGATTGAGTCAGCATTCATTACATAATATATATTTATTTACTTTCCGTGACATCCCCCAATGTGCTGTAATTAATTTATTCTTGTTGGACTATACTGTATGGGGCACTTGTGTTTATATGGGGGTTTCACTACTTTATTACACTGACTCCTCACATCTGGGCCTAATACACTACTCAGGTGGAGAAAAATAAGTTACTTCTTACATAAATATACAAAAAATTGAAATTTGAAATGTTTACACATACAAAATGGATATGGCTTTGGTGAGGCTCAAACCATGAATGACTACATACAAGGCATATGCTCTAACTGCTATACTATTGCAGTTATGTTGATATGGGTTATCTACTGCTTTTTAACTTATCCAGCCGTTTCAGCTGGGCAAAGCGTGGCTAAGCAACAGGCACACCCGCGCAGCTACACTTAAACTTTATTGCATAAGTAAAAAAAATAATTTATTTGTTGTGTTTTTTAATTTCTACCTTTCAGAATATCCATACTAATGCTGAAACTGTTATGCTATCAACTTTCTGGCTTTGTAGGGACGATTGCCCATTATGGCTTTTTCCACATTCCTTACACTGATGGGTTGGGAGGTGTGCACTATGTGCTTATGCTAAACCTGTTATTCTATCAAGGTTATGGCTTGGTAGGGATGATTGTCCCTTAGGGCTGTATCCAGATTTCTTACCCTGATGGGTTGGGGTGTTATGAGCATTCTCGCTCATTTTAAATTGCTGAACGGCACTTCTGGAGTGCAGGGGGGTGTGTATTGTGAGAGCTCTGCTCTCAGACACACCCCCCTGCACTCATACTCAGAACCATGTCTGTTTTACAGCACAGCAGTGTGCCTTCATGAATATGCATGGCATACTGCCGTGCTATATGGCAATGGTCCCTTCCATGCAGGAATAAGCTATTCCTGTACGGAAGCTTGCTGAATCCTGGGGTTAGAAAGTTGCTAGAGTAACAGGGTTTGTTTTAACATACATTTTCTAAAGGATTTGAAGTCTGAAACTCAAATGGATGTCATTATTTAGTGGCTTCAGTCCTTAGATAATCCCAGTGATTTGCCACAAAAAACATAAATTTTATGAGGAGCAGACTGAAAATATGAGCCAAAAATCTGGACAGTCTGCGAAAATCTCTACAGTTGAGAGGTATGATATTCACATAGCAATGTAGTTACGTAAGGTTGCAAATATGTCATGTGGATGATATTAATTGCTATCAATCATACCCACTGATATAGGTACACAATCCACAGTTTCCATAAATGAATCCTAGTAAATGATGCTATATTACATTTAAAATAGTCAGTCAATGATGCACAAACACACGCGGACACACATGCACATACACACACACACACACACACACACACACACACACACACACACACATATGAATGCACTCACATACACACACATATGTATACACACACATACACACGTATGTATACACACACACACACACACACACACACACACACACACACACTCACACACGTTTCAAATAAATGAAATTAGTAATTCCTTCAAACTGCTTCTTAATTTCATTCTTACATATGAAACTGCCCCTCCAGTCATACCCACTCAGTGATATCATTGCACTCATCATTACACAAAGCAGTTTGAACCATCATGTTACCTATACTGTAAACTTCTGCTTAAAATATTTTGCAGTTTCTGACTAGTTCTCATATATTCATGTGATATTTAGCTCTGGATCCTTGCACAGTCATAAAACAATTATAATAAATAGAAAATAACATACGTTAATGCTGATATTGTAATATATCTTATAAATGCACAAGAGTGTTTTTGGAGAGAGAGAAGTGTTTTAGAATTGGTGGAGTTGTATTTCTGTAAACTCCAAAAAGACATCACATAGTTCAAACAAAGCATAACTCAGTGCTACCAGATATGACTCAGACTTCTTGCTGTGTGACAGGGTGTTACAGTAATTTTGATTTAGTGCCTTACCTCCTCCCACAATGCTGTCTTTCATATGACAAAATACGAATGGCAAGAGCAAAACAAAGCAGATGTCCCAAAGTAGCATATAAATATCCTCGATACTTCAGTAGTCCACAGTATATGAATGAATAACCGGTACTGCAACTAGTTCAGTATAAAGAATATAATTTATTTTTCACAAACAGGTTAGCGCTTTCACCAGATGGCTTCATCAGACCAACTGAAACATTTCACTCATCAGTTTAAATACAAAAAATGGCGGGAAAAGCAGCCAGTCTTAAAGTGAAAGAATCAATATTCATTTCCAACCTGTATAAAAACAACTCAACTGTTCAAATATATACAATAAAACAACAATCAATAAAAGCATTCATATATATATCTCTAATATTTAATGCACTAGAAACATAAATCATACTCAATTCATAGATAAAAATATCTAAAATGTATATGCATATCTGAAAAATATGTACATACATATAAACATAGATATATATCAATAAAAAATAAAAAATAATAAATATTCATGTAACAAAATAAAACCTGTGATATATATATGTTAATAGGGGGACTATAAATAGTGAACTATAATATTAAACAAGAATGGATACATATCTAGACATGACCTAAGCCTTCAATTTCCTCATCTTGAGGAAAGGTTGAATGGGGACCTTACCATTTAATCCAGGGCTTATGTCAGATCTGAATCTCATGATCCAGTTAGTTTCCCTCGCTTCTGTAAAAGTCTTAATGTCCCCTCCACTAATACTCCTGAATATATTTTCCACTATTTTGAATCTGAAACTATGCCCCTCTCCTCTCTCTGTGACATGTTTTGCTAGGGCATTGGTCATAGATCCTATCCTGATGTGATACATATGCTCACGCATCCTATCCCTCAGACACCTATTGGTCTTGCCAATATAAAATGCGGAACATCCCAAGCAAGATGCTAATTAAACAACATCAGTGGACATACAATTGCCCTTGGCTCGAAACGTGAAAGCACCAAAACCAGAAGGATGTATAAATGTAGGATCAGAATCAATCAAAAAGCAAAAATTACAATGGTTGCAAGGTGAAGTGATACAGGGTTCATTGAGCTATCCTGTCTACTGTCTCGGATAACACAACAGTCTCTTCAAATTCATTTTATTCTTATAGACAAATTTAGGTGTAACCCCTATAACTTCTTTTATAATCGGATCCACTGATAAAATATGCCAATGTGTCTTAATTACATCTTTTATAATTCCTACATCTTTAGTATAGAAAATTGGGAAAATCACATTATTAGACTCCATTCCCCCTCTAGGCCTTCTGTCTTCCAGAAGGTCATAGTCATGTGTCCTGGTAGAGAAATAAGGAGCTGCTACATTAGATCTCAACTCATTAATATCTAGCATCCCATTAATCAAATCTCTATTATAATAATTCTGTGCTCCTAACCTCTGATGTAAATCATCTAATCCTTTCCTAAAATTCAAATCTATCGGATTATATCTAGAAATACGCACGGCCTGTCCTCTGACAATATTATATACATATCCAGGATGCATGCTATGTCGATGTAATAGAACATTCTTATGACAGGACTTTCTGTATAATCCTGTATTGATCATACCATTTCCTAACTTCTCTACATAAATATCAAGAAAAGGAATCTTATCAGAAGACCAATCAACAGTAAACTTAAGATATCTAGTAACAGAATTCACCTCACTAACAAACTCATCCAATTCATCAGATGTACCTGTCCATAAAAGGAACAGGTCATCTACAAACCGTCTATAAAATGGAACAAAACTGTTGTAATTGGTCATCTGAAACATATACCTATATTCCCATTCAGCCATAAAGAGGTTGGCGTAGCTATTGGCACAAGAAGTGCCCATAGCCACGCCATCCCTCTGTAGGAAGATTCTATTATTAAAACAAAAAACATTAGATTCCAATATGACTTCCAAAAAAGTCATTAACAAATCTATTTCCATGCCATCTATCTCTGACATTCTCTTTAAATAACTATCTACCATCCCTATCCCTTCCAGGTTAGGAATCACTGTAAATAAAGACTGGACATCCATAGTGACAAAAATATATTCTTGATTGGAAGGTGCCGAAGCAATAAAATTATATAAATCTAACAAAAACTGTTTGGTATCCTTTAGTATAAACACATTAGCATTGACTATCGGTCTCAATTTATTCTCTATATAAATGGGGAGCGGTTCTGTTGACCAACCCCTTCCAGCTACAATAGGTCTTAAGGGTGGATTCACTCTATCTTTGTGTATCTTTGGAAGCCCTTGGATAACCGGTATAAGTGGATATACAACTTCCAAAAACTTGAACAAATTAAAATTTATAACTTCACTCTTTAGTAGATCATTCAACATGCCATGTATCCTTTCAGTCAAATGGTTGACTGCTTCTAATGTGATGGGAATATAGTAGTCACTATCACTCAACATCTCAAACATATGTTCTCGATACCTAGAAGTATCCATAATAACCACTCCTCCTCCCTTGTCAGCAGATTTGATGGTAATCATAGTATTGTTACATAAGCTGTATAAAGCCTCCTTCTGTTTAAGTGTAAGATTCTGTTTGCCCCTCTTGTAATTGTTACTAGAGCTTCTCATCCAATATAAGTCATCTTCCACTAACTTACTATATGCTGCTAACAAAGGATGTAGGGGGGGGGGGGTATATGTACTAGGTCTTTTAATACTGTGATTACTGATAACACCATTGTTACCTCTGAATTCTATTTTCAGTGACAAATTACGTATAAACAACTTAAAATCATGTAAAGTTTCCTCAAAATTACTATAGGTGGTAGGAATAAATGAAAGTCCTTTAGAAAGAACATTTATCTCATCTAAGGTGAGTTGATATGTAGATAAATTAAACACTATGTCATCCGTTTCCCTTCCCACATTTGACTGAAAGGATACATGGCATGTTGAATGATCTACTAAAGAGTGAAGTTATAGATTTTAATTTGTTCAAGTTTTTGGAAGTCGTATATCCACTTATACCGGTTATCCAAGGGCTTCCAAAGATACACAAAGATAGAGTGAATCCACCCTTAAGACCTATTGTAGCTGGAAGGGGTTGGTCAACGGAACCGCTCTCCATTTATATAGAGAATAAATTGTGACCGATAGTCAATGCTAATGTGTTTATACTAAAGGATACCAAACAGTTTTTGTTAGATTTATATAATTTTATTGCTTCGGCACCTTCCAATCAAGAATATATTTTTGTCACTATGGATGTCCAGTCTTTATTTACAGTGATTCCTAACCTGGAAGGGATAGGGATGGTAGATAGTTATTTAAAGGGAATGTCAGACATAGATGGCACGGAAATAGATTTGTTAATGACTTTTTTGGAAGTCATATTGGAATCTAATGTTTTTTGTTTTAATAATAGAATCTTCCTACAGAGGGATGGCGTGGCTATGGGCACTTCTTGTGCCAATAGCTACGCCAACCTCTTTATGGCTGAATGGGAATATAGGCATATGTTTCAGATGACCAATTACAACAGTTTTGTTCCATTTTATATATGGTTTGTAGATGACCTGTTCCTTTTATGGACAGGTACATCTGATGAATTGGATGAGTTTGTTAGCGAGGTGAATTCTGTTACTAGTTATCTTAAGTTTACTGTTGATTGGTCTTCTGATAAGATTCCTTTTCTTGATATTTATGTAGAGAAGTTAGGAAATGGTATGATCAATACAGGATTATACAGAAAGTCCTGTCATAAGAATGTTCTATTACATCAACATAGCATGCATCCTGGATATGTATATAATAATATTGTCAGAGGACAGGCCGTGCGTATTTCTAGATATAATCCGATAGATTTGAATTTTAGGAAAGGATTAGATGATTTACATCAGAGGTTAGGAGCACGGAATTATTATAATAGAGATTTGATTAACGGGATGCTAGATATTAATGAGTTGAGATCTAATGTAGCAGCTCCTTATTTCTCTACCAGGACACATGACTATGACCTTCTGGAAGACAGAAGGCCTAGAGGGGAATGGAGTCTAATAATGTGATTTTCCCAATTTTCTATACTAAAGATGTAGGAATTATAAAAGATGTAATTAAGACACATTGGCATATTTTATCAGTGGATCCGATTATAAAAGAAGTTATAGGGGTTACACCTAAATTTGTCTATAAGAATAAAATGAATTTGAAGAGACTGTTGTGTTATCCGAGAGACAGTAGACAGGATAGCTCCAATGAACCCTGTATCACTTCACCTTGCAACCATTGTAATTTTTGCTTTTTGATTGATTCTGATCCTACATTTATACATCCTTCTGTTTTGGTGCTTTCACGTTTTGCCAAGGGCAATTGTATGTCCACTGATGTTGTTTATTTAGCATCTTGCTTTGGATGTTCCGCATTTTATATTGGCAAGACCAATAGGTGTCTGAGGGATAGGATGCGTGAGCATATGTATCACATCAGGATAGGATCTATGACCAATGCCCTAGCAAAACATGTCACAGAGAGAGGAGAGGGGCATAGTTTTAGATTCAAAATAGTGGAAAATATATTCAGGAGTATTAGAGGAGGGGACATTAAGACTTTTACAGAAGCGAGGGAAACTAACTGGATCATGAGATTCAGATCTGACATAAGCCCTGGATTAAATGGTAAGGTCCCCATTCAACCTTTCCTCAAGATGAGGAAATTGAAGGCTTAGGTCATGTCTAGATATGTATCCATTCTTGTTTAATATTATAGTTCACTATTTATAGTCCCCCTATTAACATATATATATCACAGGTTTTATTTTGTAACATGAATATTTATTTTTTATTTTTTATTGATATATATCTATGTTTATATGTATGTACATATTTTTCAGATATGCATACACATTTTAGATATTTTTATCTATGAATTGAGTATGATTTATGTTTCTAGTGCATTAAATATTAGAGATATATATATGAATGCTTTTATTGTTTGTTGTTTTATTGTATATATTTGAACAGTTGAGTTGTTTTTATACAGGTTGGAAACGAATATTGATTCTTTCACTTTAAGACTGGCTGCTTTTCCCGCCATTTTTTGTATTTAAACTGATGAGTGAAATGTTTCAGTAGGTCTGATGAAGCCATCTGGTGAAAGCGCTAACCTGTTTGTGAAAAATAAATTATATTCTTTATACTGAACTAGTTGCAGTACCGGTTATTCATTCATATACTGTGGACTACTGAAGTATCGAGGATATTTATATGCTACTTTGGGACATCTGCTTTGTTTTGCTCTTGCCATTCGGAGTTTGTCATTTATTTTGGTTTTCAGCTTTTTTGGCAAGCGCATTAACTCCTAACAGGCTTATATTCTTTTTGATTGTCTTTCATATGACTTTAACCTTTAACAGACTAACCTGGAGAGATTATTTTTGAGCTAGATAGCTAATAAGTGATTCAGGGCTAATTCTTGCACAGACACACATTACTTTTACACATGAAACATATTTTTGGCTTGGTGATAAAACATAATTTGATAACAAGCAAACTCAAGAAGAACAAATGATTTCAGTGGTCACTTAAAAAAAAAAACTGTACCAGCCATTAAAAAAAACATGTCAAAATGACATTGCTCTGTGAACAGGAGAGTAGATTTGCATAATAACACATTTCAAATATAATGCAAGATTAGAATATTTCTGAATATACATATTTCCTTATAAGAAAAATACAATCTCACCACATTTGACAGAGTTAGGGGGGTAACCTGCTTCTAGGATGACAGTTAAACTGAATAAAGCCATTACAAACAAGAATTCAGTTTAAATGCAATAAAAATATAAACAAATTCCACCTTTCAAAACCATATGACAATAGGAAATGTTAAAGATTTATAAAAATTCCAAAGTAAGCTTCCTCAGTCAAAGTTATTCAAGTTCAGGCTTATTTTACTGTTTGTACTTAAGCAATGAATAAACATATGACCATAAAAATAAAGAAAAGAAAATATAACATGATTCATTCCAAAAGGCTTGGTAATATAAATTACATTACAAACAATATCATAATATAACAAGTATGCATATTTAATCTGAAAAACACGCTGAAATAAATGGGTCGTGTTTATTGTAAGGGCTTTCTGGATCCTTGCAAACTGCAGTTTCCATATTTGTGGGGCCTGTACTGTATATGAGTATATCCCAGATGACTCCTTTTGTGACCTAGGAGCCATCAGAACTGCATCTTAGATATGATGCAGACAGTATTAACAGAGCAGCATGACAGCTTTTCCAGAAGGGGTAAATCATGTTGTACAGGGTTCAGGCCCAAGTATGTCATTTATGACATGTGATTGAACAGGAAACAATGGGTGGTTATAGAAAATGGATGTAGATTGATGGTAACCTGAAGTGCCACTAAGTAAATGGGCAATGAATTTCTGCTCGATTTCAAAATATTAGAGCGCACTGTTTGGAAGTCCCATGTGCAAACAATTGTAGCATTCAAAGTTTGATGAAAATAGTTCATTGCTAACCTCCATTCAAACTGTCCTGTAATAGCAGCTGATTGATATTAGCAAAGCTCTTCAGAGGAAAGCACAACTTACAACACCCCAAAATGTCAGCCTGTTACTGAGGGCAGCTCCCAGATTATGTACCTTTGACATAATATGGGTGACAATGTTAGAAATACAGAGTCCGTGAGAGTGGCATGCACAGCCACTGTGACTGACTTGGCCAAAGTTTTAAAACATTATGTGATTTCACATTAATGTTTTTGCTGTACTAGCTCTTGTCATAACTTATAATTCATAAGATGTTGACCATATTGTACATAACATTACCTGTTCATGAATACTTTTTCCATTTCATTAGACATTGCTTCTCCATTTGACATATAATTCTATTGCAGCTTTATGGTTCACTTGACCTTTCCAGTTGGAGAAACAGTCCACATTTTCTCCATGGAGCAACAACTGAGCAACTTATCTAGGCTACAGGTCACATGAATATTTGTTACTTGACACAGTCTGTGGCCCAAAAGGTGCGTACATGTTTAGATATGAATGTCTAGACAAGAAATATAACATGCTATTTGCATTCTTGCATTCAGCTTTATATGCAGTTATGTATCTATGGCAATATACAGTTTTGGGTATTGTCTTGCCCTTTGTATCATTATAGTGACACTGAAAGTACTGATATGCCATCCTATGTGCTAACTGTTAGATAAAGAGCTACTCTACATTTGGCATCTTTAGCTAAAGGTCCAGAGTTTTTTTGCTGATATCCAAAGCATCCGAGGGTATTAAAAAAAAAGCATATTTTGAGATTCTATTACACTTTTTATTCTGTATTTTAGCATATGTTTATTCATTGCTTAATTTATTTTTTGATATTTTACTGTTTGTGCCTATAGTATTTCTGCACTTGAATTAACTGTTACCCTAGACAGTATAGACTAGATTCAGATCTGCTGAATCTAGACTGTTATTGATACACCTGAGCACTAATGCAGCCATCTTACATTAGGGAGGGTTTCCTGCACTCTTTTGGCAGAAGTATGTAGATATAGCCTTGTTTGAATCAGAGAATGCTGGGGGAAGGTTCATTGTGGGGTTTCTTATCAGTAGCTAGGTTTAAAAGTGTTTATCTCAGCATGTAGTTAAGCCTCACATTTGCGCATTGCTACACTTCGTGCAGCAGGGGTTAGTACTGCCCTGTATAAATGCAAAAGCCTCGAAACATAGTTTTTCACTAGACAACTGCAAATGTAACCTTCCAAAGCTTCCTTGCTGCTCTAGGGGCAATTTAGCTGTGCATTGAGCAGCTTTGCCACACTTAGCAACCCTAGTCTTCACAAGAATATCCCCTTTGGTAGACTTAGTGCAAAATCTGGTCAAACTAGCCCACTCCCTTCCCTAATAGTATATATAGTAAAAACCTCCTATAATGGATGAGTAGTTTTCCATCACCTTTATGGCCACCCTGATTGACATGGGTGTCCTCAGGCAATGTAGCAATTGTCTCACATACACTGACAACCACTTACTCCTAAATCAAGTAATATATGTAAGAGAATTAATTATGAAATTAGAGGCATTATTCTCATGTGACAACAAACTGGACATCAGACAGGTTGTCAGCACACACACTCCACCTCTCACACAAAATAAGGACACAACACATAAACCTACAAATGTGGAGGTACTCACTAGAAGCCTACGAAAAGATCAGAGGCCTCCCAAATGTAAACCACTGCAGTGCAAAAATAAACCATGACACATAATAACGCACACACCAGTGTCTCAGCAAATAAGCCTCCTAAAGCAAAATACCTCCATGCCGAATGTATTGGTCATAGTCAGACAGAAAAATGCCCCCCTCACCAGGCTGGACAAGGAGAGGGTCATGGTTAGCTGCCAGTCAGGTGTCAGGATCTGTCAAGCCATGCAAGCATTCAAGTCACTCAACAACATACACCATTATGACTCAGTCATAGTCCATGTTGGAGTGAATGACTTGAGATGTACCTCTCTGGACAACATGAAGAGAGACATGAATGAACTCTCAGATTATGCATCCTAGGCAGGTATGAGACTAGCCCTGTGTGGCATACTACTTTCACCTAGGATGATGCCATAATATAAACAAAAAAATAATGATCAACTTTAACAATGGGTTTAGCTTCTGGTGTCAGTCCAAGGGGACACAGTATCTGACAGCCTGGGAAGACATAGTTGGCAGGCCACTCTCTTTTGCCAAAGCTTTTCTGGACATGTCTCCTGTAGGCTTTCAGATACTGTTGAGGCTTTTGCCTCCCCATAGTGCTTTTTTTGGGCAATGTCAAAGCAACAAAGATTCCTGATGTAACAAAATCTTCATGAGATAAACTCAAGGTTCTGCTGCTTAATGCTGGGAATCTAAACAGGAATCTACACTCCCTGAAATCATTCCTCACCTTGGAAGATGCTGACATCTGTGCAGTCATCAAGACATGTTTCAAAGCCAAGTACAGCACCAAGGCCATGCAAGGCTATGTTCAGACTACTATCTGAAGAGTGAAAAAAAAACAAAGATGGAGCTGTATCCATCTTCATTAAGGCCAAGTTCACCTTGTGACTGGTCAAACAGTATGACTGTCTCAAACTACTCCATGTCCAGTTAACTATAGGCAAATCACCCTACCACATCATTGCTAGCTATATGTCCCCCACTATGAACCAAGAAAAGCATACCGCATAACTGAACCTACTGGAGTCACTTGCCACACAGCCAAACACTTTGGTCATGAGTTACTTAACTATCCTTCCATCAGCGGGGAAACATACACAACTACATAAATGCTCACCCAGAGGTTCTTGGACTTTGTCAATACTAATAGTCTAGAACACATAGTCAGTACCCTCACAAGGGTTTCAAATGTCCTAGACACAGTACTCACCAACATAGGGGATCACTGTACTTCCCGCCCACTTTGTTTGATGCCCTCCCTGGTAAGATCAGACCATAAATCAGTCTTCTTCAATGTAACTATGAGATCTCACACCCCTCCAGGAGAAAAAGATAATTAAAAAAATTTCCAAAACAAACTACAACTACCGCCTACTAAGTGATAGTATTAAAAGTTTCAAACCCCCTCAATCATAAGCAATACTGGCTTCTATGCAGAGGTGCATGCAAATACCCCATCTAAAAACCTAAGCAGCTGTATAGACTTGGCTGTACCTGACCAGATCAATACCAGGTCCTCACAAAAATACAAGCCACCTTGGTGGAGCTTAAGTATAAACAAGTTATATAACAAGAGGAAGAAAGTGATGTCTATGAACAAGAGGGAATTGGCTCAGCAGAGGAATATATCCCTCCACAGCTTAAGAAAACAAAGCAAAAATCTTGTCAAATCCTCCAAAGCTAATTATGAAGCTAAAATATCACCCCCTAGCTAAGGATAATCACAAGGCATTCTTTTACTATGTCCAAAATATAAAAGAGAATGGCCAGCTATGTGCTGAACTGGTAGTGGATGGTACCACTCATACTACACTGGAGGAAATTGCCAACCTGCTTGCAGACAAATTTGGCACAGACTTCACCCCCTTGTCCACACCATCCATACCCCAAAGCATACCTGCTACTGTTCCTCAACCTATTATGTCTAGACAACAGGTCAAATCTGCACTCTCCATGGCCAAAACCATAGCTTCAATATGACCAGATATCATCCCAGGTTGCCTACTAAACAATCTAAAAAAGGACCTAGTGACCCACTTGATGTCCTCTTTAACCACAACCTGAGAACTGTCTTTGTTCCAGTGAAGAGCAACAATAATCCTCCTGCACAAAGGGGGCCATCAACAAACCCTAGGAACTATAGACCCATAAGCCTAACTAGCCTCATCTGCAAGATAATGGAAAGAATCATTATGGACCTTATTAACAGCGACATAAGTGATCTTCAAACTCTAGCACCGACCCAGTTTGGATTTGTTAAGTGTAGATGATGCTAGTTAAACTTGGTAGACTTCTTTGTGAAAGTCCTGAAAGCCCTGGATGAGGGAAAGACAGTGCATACCACCTACCTTGACCTAACAAAGGCATTTGATGCAATCCTCTACTCAGGTATTATACAGCAACTCTCCCAGCTGGGAATTAACTCTTATATCACTAGTTGGGTAGCCAACTGGCTCATCGACAGAACATACTGTCAAAGCTGATGACTCCACCTCTGGCAGTTGACCTGTCTTTGGAATGTCTATGGCTGACCATGTTCACTGATGATTGTAAATTGGATGCAATCACTGCATCCCCCAATGACGTTAGCATAATTTAGAAGGGGCTAATGCAGACAAATGTTTGGTGCCATAGCCATGGATTAAAGCTAAATGCAAAAACATGCATTACTATTCCCTTTGCAAAAACTGAATTCCCTGCTAATTACACTATTGAGAGCACCCCAGAAGTTCAAAGCCAGTGGTACAAGATCTGGGTACACAGGTTGATAGCAAGCTGAACTTTGACCACCAAGTTTCCCAGTGGTGAGGAAAGCCTTCTGTGTAGCACATCTCATAAGTAATGGCATCATGTCCAGGTCTAGAGATGTTATAACTCCACTGTTCTCAACACTCATCATACCAATAATTGAGTACAATGCTCCCTTTTGCATGTACCTCACCAGATATCTGCAACAACTGGAGAGTGCCAAGAGGTTTCTCACCAAGAAAATACAGGGCGTCCAAGTCAAGACCTATGTGGAAAGACTGAAAACTCTGTCACTATACTCTGTATCCTATAAGCTGCTAAGAGGTGACCTGTGCCTGGCCTACAGGGCAGTCTCTGGCCCTGCCCTAATGAAAATGATGTTCATTCATAAATCAAATGGCATAAGAACCCCTTGCTCTAGGAATGTTAACCTAGCCTATAACATGAACAGAACATGCTAGAGAGACAGGTGCATCTCCCAGAGACTGCCACTCTCTAGAATAAACTCCTAATTCATGTGAAACAGAGGTCCTCTCTGACCCTATTCAAAGGCAAACTTGATAAATGGATGGGTGACCGCAAATTCACTCTGGAGGGTGGCACATGTTCTTCATGGACAGGGGCAGTTGGTATTGACCATAGACTTTCTCTCTATGAATATCACTCAACTAACCATGGAAAATTGGTACAACAAAGGATAAACATGGCTAAGCTTGTAAGGGCTCTATGGCCGTTAGTTTAGTAACCTCCATTGAACCCATGAATCTATTGGTGTTACACACTCTGTTAGGTAACATTCATTTTCCTAAGAATACCTAGCTTAAAATTGTGCTGCCTCTGCAATTTAGCCATTTCTGATCATTTTCATATACTATGCACTCCATTAGCAGATTTTGTGCACTATAAAAATTGTGTTTGAGGTTTTCTTTGCATTCCACAAGTACTAGCTGTAAGTAATACGCCATGACAATGTTTATATGTTATACATTATAGATACTATTCTTGTCTCACAAGGAAATGTATTTTACTACTTTAGTTAAACGTTCTCTGTACTAAATTAATCACAGATTCCTTCTTCGTAAATTGCAAGATGTTGCTCTCACTGCAAATTTCAAAATTTTGTTTTCACTATTAAAACTACATTCCGTAACTGCACGACTTGCAGGCCTATGTAGAAAACACTGTCTGTCAAATGCTTGAAGACTGTAATATGAGACTGTATCTTGTAAAAAAAACCTTTGCTATTTATATATATTTTTAAGCAAAAAAACATTTTTATTGAATTATCACATATTGACATCGGCAATCATACTTTTATGCAAATGAAAACAAGCCATATTGATATATTTTCAGTTACAAACTTTACACATCACTTATTATCTTCTATAGTGTCATTGTCAGTCTAACATTACATAAATTGTTCAATCCCTGCCTTCTCACTTGTTAAATTCCTGCCTTTTCATAAACCTCATTCCTCCTACTCCCAAATATTATTCTGCATGTATTGTTCCTGCAATTTCTATTTTTTCCTATGTAAATTGCTCCTAGCCTTTTCTAAAGATCCCACTATCAGCTCTTTTATTTCTGTTACTACATTCACTATTTCTGTTATGATTGGTTTAGACTTTGATTTCTAGTAATTGCTTTTTTGGCAGCCACCAGAAATAAACTTAGCAAGACCTTACTATGTTTAGATAATTCTGATTCTGTATCACAGCTCAAAAATAAAATCCTTAGTTAGACCAATTTGCTAACCCAGTATGTCTGATAGAGTAGTCTGCAGAGAATTTTTAACATCTGCCAACTTATTAAAGTCCCAAAAAATATGTTCCCAGTTATCACTTTCTTTCCCATCATACCTCTAGCATCTGTAATCTAACACAGGAAAAATTCTTTGGAGTCTGCTTGGGGTGCAAAAATAACTATGCAAACACTTTCAAGCAAAGATCCAAAATCTTCCAGACTTTGTTGCATATTTGTGAGCCCTGCATATATCCTCCCATTGTTTCTGGTGGCTTTCTTATCCAATCTCTCTTCCCAGTCCATTCTAACATCCTCTGATTGATTCCTATAGTTATCATACAATATTTTACATGTCCTACTAATTATCCTTCTTTGTAACAACAAACTGTGTTTTACATTGTACTAGAAACTTTAGCAGTGCTGGTCTTTCACTTAGGATCCCGATATTCCTTTCTCTTTGACTATTCTCTAATATGTATACTTGATAGTGAAGGAAATCTCTAGCCTGCAGTCCAAATAAATTCTGGCCTGTTCTTATTCAATTACCCATCCATCTCTACTTATTTGCTCTCAATATTTTAGTTCCTATGCCAGTTTTCTCGAGTGAATTCCAGCCCCCTTGCCTATTCTCTATACCTCTAATTGCAGTCATGACTATCGGCAGAATCTCCTTTCTCCATTCCCACGTTGACATAGTTCTTAGAATACTTTCTGCTACTTTACGAATATAATGTTCTGCATGGTTACTGTAATTCTCCTTAAGGATCTACATCTAAAACCCCAGTCTGTCCTTAGTTCTTCATCTTCCCTCCTTTTTCATCATCACCCCTTTCCACTTTGAATTATATCTTCCTGCTTCTGCTATGTATAGGAGCCTTAATTGTGTAGCTATAAAATACCCCTCCAAATCAGATTATCCCAAACCACCTTGCTGTACTGGAACTTATCCCACTTGACTCTTGCCCTCTTCCCTTCCCAAATTAAATCCTTCAACTCTTTATTAATTGCTATCTACAACTTCTCCTCTGGTTGACAAAAATAAGCCTGACCTGTGTAGAAAAGTAAAGGGACTAAAAACATTTTTAATGTGTGTATCTTACTATCCTTATCCTTAAAACAGAACCTCCAATTTCTCAGTTTTTATTTAGTTCTTTTATTTAACCTTTGTTTATTGGGAAAGTCCGATAGGGACAGAGCCCATTTTCAGTGGAGGCCAGGGAAGAAATGTTCCAGATGCACATCTTTGGAATGCAGGAGGAAAACAGATCACCCAGAGGAAACCCATGTGAACGCAGAGAGGACATGCAGACTTTGCACAGAACGCAACCCAGCTGAGAATCAAGCCAAACTGAAATTCTTTCTGTGAGGTGTCAACTTGAATGCTATCACTGTGCCACCACATTTTTGTATTATCTTGTCTTTAGTCACTTCCCACATAACCTTAGCTGCCATAACAAAATCCTTTTTAATCCATACTATTCAGTACTGCATTTTATCATGTCCCCATAAATATGGGTGTTGCTGAACCAATTTTTATGTGGAAACATAGTTTGCAGTTATTGACTTTGTTTTATCTTCAGATTTGTATGCCAGAAAAAAAATGAAACTGTCTCAGAATGTTCCAGAACACTGTTATGCCCTTTTCTGGTTTTATCAGGTACAAAATAATAGTCTGCAAATAAAGCCAACTTTTCTTGATTGCCATACCAATTATATCCTTGAATTTCTAAGCCCCTTATTTTCTTTTCCAGTTGTTCCAAGCATAATGCAAATAACAAAAGGGAAGGAGGACACCCATGCCTGGTTCCTCTGCCCAAACATTGTTGTCTAAATTTGTATCTGTAGCCATTAAAAGGTTTTCTCCCAGGCCTCTGCTGATAAAGGGCTTCCATCCAGTCAGACTTTCCTGGTAAGCAAAAATACACACACACACATATATATATATATATATATATATATATATATAATATATATATATATATATATATATATATATATACACAAAAACATATCTTTATATAATCACACCACTAGCAGACGTGGTGCTCTTTAAAGTGGTTAAACCCATCTCTTGCATTCTTTTGTTACAAAGTATTTTTAAGCTTTTATGGTGCATTGCAATGAGGAATATCCCTCAGTAATCTGTATAATGTTTGTAATCTTTGTTAGACTCACCTATTCTGATTAATGAAGCTATGTCAAGCTAAAAAAAACTTATAATAGCCAGTTCTGCCAACTCTGAAAACAGAATACAAAATATATAAATACAGAAAGTAAATGTCATTGAGCTGGCTTCCCAAAATCCATGGTATTTGCTAGATAACTCACAACTTCAGTAGACCTTGATAAACATCATGTAAAGCTATATCTGTCACAACCTGACTGAGAACTTAATATTTTCACGGCAGCCATTACTATTTGCTACAAAACAAGAGTTTTTCAGGCTGCTTTTACATTAGTTGTATATAAAAGAACTTGATGGCACTAGCATAGTTATTCATTTCAGTTTAAATACTGCTGTACTCTGACTAGTCTAGGGTTGCCACCTTTTCAAATGCCCAAAGTGGGACATTTTTGGTATAAACGTCAGATTTTGCAGTCTGAAACATACCCACGGCCAGTACAAAGGACAGAACTTCATTTTTTGCCTAAATAAAAGCTTATTCTTATAGCATTTTAGTTGCTTATTCTGTTTCTAATAACATTTAGGTGTTTGCAGATACATAATATAGCAATAACCCACGCCTGGGTGTGGGTAATGCTAAATTTACCCACGGTTGGCGTGGTTTGGTCAGTGAGCCCCGAGACCAAACAGCCAACCGTAAATTAGCATTACCCACACCCAGAAGTGGTTATTGCTATTATATGACATTATTTAAGAAAAGAAACTATTCCTTTTCTTAAATAATGGCATAGTATAATGCCTGTTTACTGCCCTTCCGCAGATGCCTGGCATCCGGCAGTTCTGATACTGCTTGGCGCCTGCGCGTACATTAGAACTGTGGCAAAACGGAAAGCAAGATCTCCGTTGCTTTTTATAATCGCTATGTTAAATGAGTTTAACATGGCGAGACAGTTAAAAATAAACAGCGGACATCTCCGTTGCTTATTTTAAAACTGTCTCGCTATGTTAAACTCATTTAACATAGCGAGACACTCAAAGCAACGGAGATCTTGCTTTCTCTGTTGCTTTTTAACACTGATCTCGCTATGTTAAATGGGTTTAACATGGCGAGACAGCTTTAAAATAAGCAGCGGAGATCTCCGTTGCTTATTTTAAAGCTGTCTCGCTATGTTAAACCCATTTAACATAGCAATAGAGATACTAATGGAAAAAGTCCGGGCGACCGGACCTTTTTCCATTAGTATAACTCGATTTACAACGGGCACGCTGGCCAATCAGCGTGCACGTTTTGGGGGGATCATGGTATAATAACTGTTTTATGCAACTATTACATAAAATATATGAAATAATCTTGTCCTAAAATCTCAGGACATTTGCCATTTTTACAATTTTTTGGCAGGACACAACTGCCCAAAGAGGGACTGTCCCTCGCAAAGTGGGACAGGTGGTAACCCTAGACTAGTCAAAGCCTGTTTTCAGACAATACCTAGAAAAAAAGCTACACAAAAGCTGAAGCAACAAGACAACTACAACAATATGATTATTTCACAATATGAAACAAAGGGTTAATGTTGTATAAAACAAAATGACAGCAGAACAATTATCTTCATTAACTGTGATGTTAACTAGTGCAGTCATAAGTAAGAATCACAGCAGTTAATCCACAGATATGACATAAACAGAAGCAACAGTTTCCTTCAGTAGAAAAGAGGAAGGTAAAGCTGTTACAGCATAGAAAGTAAAATATATTAAATAATGATTGTGTCTCAACTATTAACTGATTGGACCTAGGAAATAAAGTGGTATCTTTTTTATATAAGGTTAAGACACATTTTACTAACAATTCCATTATGTCAATTTCTGCCAAGGCACTGGTAAAATAAGCTCAGACAGTATTGTTAAATGTCTGTGGGTAAGGACTTTGGTGTATGACTAAGGTGGCACTCTTTTTATTGCTTAATGCCTAATACTGTAGAGGTAGAGTTGTTTTTTTTTTATTGGTACTCAAACCTCCATTGTTCGTTTGTTATTTTATTTAATTTTTCTTTTTTGGAGCATGGCTATGCAATGTTGTATTTCCCCATGTTTCCTTACTCACTGAGTATTGTAGTAATGTACAAAGTATCAGAGTGGACTATATAAGGCTCAGTCTAAGATCTCTGAATCTTAAAGAAGGAATTGAACATGTTTGTTCTTATATTTTATTTCTGTAGTGAAAGCTGTTTCTCAGAATTAGATCAACCTCAGAATGAGACTAACAAAAATGTTTTTGTGAATGTATGTGGTGTGTTTCAAGAAAATAACTTTTCCCTTGAATTCTGATGTTTATAGCATCTACGTATTTGAGGGAATGGTTTTATGCAGTAGGATCCTGGAGGTGTGGATCAAAAGATGGAGATGTGTGATAATACAGCAGTGGAAGTGCTGCAGTCACAATGACCATTAATGGCCCTAGAGTTTAGGAAAAGTTACTGATTTGTGAATACAGGATACAAGGAGGTGAGTATAATGGTAAACATAGTTTAGGGCCAAGTCCTTCCAAGGTATATGTAGCAAGTTGTTTTCATTTATTAAAACACACATTTTAAGATGGTGAGTGTACTCTAGTCAAATTATTTATCTAAATTAATGACAATGATGTGTTTTAGCTGTATGTTTGCAGCTAAATGTTCCACTCTTTTGTAGGATTGCTCTAATTTAGACCACATTTTGGAATTGTAACAATACCCGAGTTATATAATAGTCCTTGTAATAAAAATGATCTGTCTGTTGTTAAGTTATTATATTTGTTAATTATGTGCTTGATACCATGAAGGACTGTATCAACTAACAAAGTTGACAGTAAACTCTTGAAGCTGCTCAGACGTTTAAAAATATTTTGCAATAAATGTGTACATTCCATCTTAAAAGCTAATCCCACATTTTTTCCTTTGCAAAAAGGTGAGATATGTTAGTCCTTCAGCAATCTTTTCAATCAGAAGATGAATGTTATTTCCATGAACTTGCTACTATATTTAGGTGAAGCAAAAACAAAAAGACTAAATATCCTTTCTAGAAATAGGCTTTTCGATTGACTGAATGAGCAGGATAAGCAAAAATGAGATTCTAAGTCTAATGTGTGGCAAAATTGAATACATCAAGTACTGTTTCAAGTAGCTGAAATCTGTAAAAAGCTATTTCTTTAATGAAACCAGAGTAAGTATACAAGAAAAATAAGAAACAAAATGCTGCCTAGATGAAGATATTTTTATTATCCTTGCTATACCAAAAAAAAAAAGAAATTACAGTTTGTGTCTTAATTTTTTTGCCTTTGACTGATAGAGATGCTTTATGCTTTATACCCATAAGGCTTTCTTCAGCTATGTTCACAACCTACAAGGTAGGACTCAGATGTGTGCTGAACTAATTGTGGATGGCATCAAATACACTGATCCTGTAGAAATTTCAAACCTGCTAGCAGACAGGTTTGGCAAAAGGTTTACCCCCTCATCTCCCCCAAGCATACCACAGACCATGTCTTCATCATCTCCCCTTCCCTTCATCTCCAAAGAGAAAGTCATCAATCCCCTCTCCGCGGCTAAGAACACACCTTGTATGGGACCAGATGGCATTCCAGGCTGCATTCTTAATGTTCTAAAAGAAAGCTAGCTACTTCAATAGGGACTCTATTCAACCACAGTCTGAGTACTGGCTTTGTCCTCACTGGATGGAAAACAGCAACTGTTATCCCTCTCTACAAGGGAGGCTGAGCAACAGACCCAGGTAACTATAGACCCATAAGTTTAACCAGCCTTATCGGTAAGGCAATGAAACAAATCATCATGGACCTAATAAATAAGAATATATGCGACCTCCAAACCCTGGATCCATCCCAGTTTGGTTTTGTCAAGAGCAGGTCATGCCTGCTAAACCTGATGGACTTCTTTGAGAATGTGACCAGAGAAATAGATGAGGGCAAAGCTGTGCACACAGCCTATCTGCACTTGGCCAAAGCCTTTGCCACTATCCCACATTCAGGCATCATTGACAAACTAACCTAGTTGAGTATCAACACCTATGTTGTCAGTTGGGTTGCAAACTGGCTCACAGATTGATAACATTCAATCAAAGTGGGATACTGTACCTCTACCAGCAGAACTGTCACCAGGGTGTCCCACAAGGATCAGTGCTGGGCCCCCTCTTGTTTGGCACATACTTCTCAGAAGTACACGCCAAAATGGAGGGGCTGAGGTTAACGAAGTTTGACTGCAAATTAGGTGCTGTCATTGAGTCCCCTGAAGATGTTAATGTACTTCAAAAGGGGCGTACACAGACCAACGATTTGTGCCAAAGCCATGGTCTTAAACTAAATGCTAAAAAATGCATCATCATTCCTTTCAGTAAAAACAATGTCCCTGCTGATTATAAATAAACAATAATACCCTAAGTAACAATTCTGCAGTGAGAGACCTGGGAACACAAATTGACTGTGACCTCAACTTTGACCACCGTATATGAAATAGGAAAACCCAGAGAACTAAGCTCATCTTAGCATAAAACCAATAAATCCAATTGGAAAATCAAACTTCAAGGAATCAATCATGGCTCAAATAAAAGGCGTTAAAAAATGTTTATGAATAAAACAGTAAGCACTTTCAGGTCTTCTTAGGGATGCTTCAACAGTGAAGTCACATTTAAATGCTCTCCTTTAATTGTTACGCTACTGCATAGTAAACTCATTAATATGAACTAATCATTCAGTTCATACAATCAAGTAAACCAAACCAACACCGGATGGAGATGGAATGCCAATAAATATCCAAAAGTGCACGAATACACGTAAAACACAGTTTTATTGATTACAGTAAACGCAAGTGAAACACAATGACACCCTTTTTCGTTACCAAAGTAAATGAAGTTACTTTGGTAACGAAAACGGTTGTCATTGTGTTTCACTTGCGTTTACTGGAATCAATAAACCTGTGTTTTACATGTATTCATGCACTTTTGGATATTTATTGGCATTCCATCTCCATCCCGGTTGGTTTGGTTTTTACTTTTTACCAACATTTGCTTCTGTTTTTGCTGTCAGTTCATACAATCAATTAAAAAACAACTTCTAATTTACATCATAAAAATAAACATGTAAATCTAGGATAAAATACATGAAATAAAGATATATATAAAAAATACACATAAAAATATATATAGAGCTACATATAAAAACTAAACTAAGAAAGGCCTACAAATGGCTTAAGTATCACATACTACACAGCAGAGACCACTAGAAGGCAGTGTAATACATAATAAAAACGGTTCTATATTGAAACACTGAATGCTGAAAACAGTGAACGATAGTTCATTGACACATTTTCAGTGAAATGCTGAAAATGTTGAAACCACAGAACAGCGATTGCTTTGCTAGGGAAAGAAACTGCTATTCCAACCACCCCCCCCCCCAAAAAAAAAAAACATTAAACACTTCCAAACACATACCCTAACCCTAATTATAGCCCCCCAAAAAACAATAAACAACTAAATAAGCATATGCATGTAACCCAACCTTACATCTAATGAAAAAAAAAACAACAGTAAACATTTTAAAACATATGCACTTACCTTAACCCGCATCCTAACCCTAAGGTCAGTAACTCTTGCACATTTACATAAACAGTTCCAAACACATACACACTTACCTTAACCCTAATTCTATCCCCCCCAAAACAAAAGTAAACAGCTAAAAACACATACACACATAACTCAACCATACATCTAATGCAAAATAAAAAACAGTAAACACTTTCATACATATGCACTTACCTTAACCCGCACCCTAATCCTAAGGTCAGTAACTGTTGCACATTCAAGCTGTGGACCTATACCGGAAAACGGACCACAGTACACTTCAGAACATGGCAAAGCAATGAAGCGGTCAAGCAACATCTTTCCCAGGAAAAGAATTTGCTGAACAGCCGCTTCACTGTTTTGACTGTTTGACCTACATGTGTTGACGAAAACGCATTCGACAAAATGCGTTTTCATCATTCTAATAGGAATCCAAAAAAAATTGAGAAAAACTCATTCATAAAATTGTTCAATTTCTATTCATGAAATGGCAACACACAGGATGTTTAAAGCGAAGCTTAGCTTTCCTTTTAAGTGATGTCTACAGCAGCTTCTCAAAATATCTGATAACTAAGCATTGAAATGTTTTAATATAGATGCATTAATAATCAAAAAAAATCTGTGTCACTTTACTCCATAAACACTACTAAAAAATATATAATTTCTGTATTTTAAAAACAACAAAACCACTAACGGGGCAAAGGACTATCATAAATAAAGGACTTAAAATAAACACTATCATTAAGTCCATGGAATTTATCAACCTGTAATCTAATAATCTATTTGATTTCAGACTTCTCTTTAAAATTTTTGATGTTTCCTAATCTTGGACTCTTAAATTTCTGCTGTGGATTGCCCCAGCTTCTTTCCTGGACATGTGTAGTCCTTGCTAGAAAAACATTGGGCATAGAAGATATCTCTCATATAATATTATATTGTGATTTAAGAGCTGGGCTTGTAAAGCCCCTCAGGTCAATAGCCTAGAAACATCCTATGAACCTATATACACTAGGCAAATTTTCTCAGGGTGAACTAGATTAAAGGATTTAACAAAAGTATCTGAATATATGGCCTAATAATGACAAGGATTTTTTGAGATACATTTATTAAACATTTTCCATGCATAATTCCAAAAACTGAAATAAAGTTTATAAATCTATTTTCTCACCTTCTTATATGAAATTGCTGTGGAGAAGAAAAATTGCCACAATGACTTTATAAACTCACTTGTCAATAAGTTACAAAAACTACTGGATGTCAAAACCAGCTGAAGACATGCAGACATGTCCCAGAATATAGCTCTGCATGTCTCTTGTACTTTTTCCAGTATATTATCAAATTTTTTTTTTTTTTTGGGGGGGGGGTGCACATCAGTTGTATAGGTACTTTCCCATTACATAACTCATGACTCATGAGTAGACAGAAATTGTAATAATACTTTCACCTGAATGATAGCATTGGTAACTCATGCGGTTAGTGAGGGTAAAGATAAACTGCACAACAAAAGATCAGTACTGGTGGAAGCTGATGTACCATGTAAGATACAATATAACTTTGATAGAGAGGTATCTGCTGAAAAAGCAATGGTGAAATGTTAACACCATTTGGAATCCTGGCAGTATATAACTATCAAAGGACATATGTGTGGCATTAAGGTATCTGTTTCCAAAGACTGCAAGTCAAGTTATTCCATTTTCCAGATATAAACAGGAAGAAGACATGGTACCCCTGCGGAGAGAATTGAATGGAATATGTAATAGATGTCATGAAGGACATGTGGAGAAAATGTTATACATTATAGATACTGTTCTTGTCTCAGAAGGAAATGTATTTTACTACTTTAGTTAAACGTTCTCTGTACTAAATTAATCACAGATTCCTTCTTCGTAAATTGCAAGATGTTGCTCTCACTACAAATTTCAAAATTTTGTTTTCACTTTTAAACCTACATTCCGTAACTGCACGACTTGCAGGCCGAAGGCCTATGTAGAAAACACTGTCTGTCAAATGCTTGAAGACTGTAATATGAGACTGTATCTTGTAAAAAAAATCTTTGCTATTTATGTACATATATTTCACTGCAAATTTCAAAATGTTGTTTTCACTATTAAACCTACATTCCGTAACTGCACGACTTGCCCCAGCTACATGAACTATAACATTATTTACAACTGTAAGCCCTGTTAATATATAATTTCAGCTTAAAATATAAAGCTGGCAAAATAAGCAGACATACGGAAGAAGTTCTTACAACTTTAATAAGGTGAAAATATGCAATGGTTCTGCTGCAACACTTGGAAAGGCAACATGCAGTTTAAGTTCTGTCCAACAACCATGAGGCCCATGGATTGACAGCTGCTGGGGCAAAAAAGCAGAGAGAACAATGCTTGGTTAACTTCATCCTCATCTGCCTTACAGTAGTATAGCCACTAGATGAATGGATTGATGTAGCTCACAAGTCATGGGCACAATGACTTTTTAATCTGTGGGGGATTAGGCACTTCAGAATGGTTTCAAACTCTTCTGTTAATAAGGACCATTGTGTTTTATTTATGCTTCACACTACTCAGTGATACTATAGTTGCATCAGAACACCAAAAGATATGGCCCTATGTGCAGCTGATGAATCATGTTAGGATTGTTTTCAATGGGCCCAACAGCAGTCATTCAAGAAGACTGAGAACTGGAATATACCACCAAGTGGAAGGAATGAGTTATCAGTAAACACTGACATGATCAACCGGCTTCAAGACAGAGCAAATGTGCATGCGGAAAAAAGTGCTTACTGTATAAGGGCGACATGAGGCAGACAACTATGAATACAGGAAAAGACATCTATTATGCAGCTATAGAAGAGGTAACAGATGCCACAAGCAAAATGAAAACTAAGTTTATGTGCAACAAATCAGAATGCTACTTGCTTTCCTGTACAAAATTAAGGAAAACATGATTAAACTGTCACTCACGTTAAACAAAATGGGCACATACCTGGTGTAGGAAACAATCTGTACTAGTGGCAGCTCAAAACTTTGATGGTCCTATCAGTCTAAAACCATTTGTACTTACCCACTTACCAGTAAATAATAACTAGTCATACATATATAGACAACCATAACAGAGCTTAACTAAAGTATGGCATGGAATCTGCCTTTGTTAGACATGCATCAATATGAGTCTCTCATAAGAATTTTTGGCATTTGAATTTTCTGACCTTCTTTGAAGAGGTAGTGGCAGTCTCTGAAAGTATGACAGTGACTGATAGTGCATAACCTTATCTCAACCTTGTTAAGGCATTTGGAACTTCTACATAATAAAATCACTGACAAATTAAAGCTCAGTGTCAGTCTATTGCAAACATAATGGTTAAAGCACTGGTTAAGCAGCAATACGCAAAAAATTGTTGTACAAGAGTTTATTGTCTTTCCTGATGGGGGTTACCAGTTGCATCCCAGAGGGCTCTGTACTTGTATTGAATTTTTTTTGAAAATTTTGTTCAGCTATAAAATGGGAAAATGGGCTATAGTTTAGGATAACCAGATATGCTGATGACTACAAACTAGTTAAGATAATTCATTCAATAGCTGACACCAAAGTTCAATAATACATTTTGCAAAAAATTCACATCTTAATTAATTGCAATGATAGTCCCTTTAATACCAATAAATGCAAAATCTTGTGACTTTTGCAAAATATATAAAAAGAATATAAACTATTGCTATAAAATAAAAAGTAAAATAATGCAATTAATGCTGTCAATGAATATCTGAAGTAAAACATATGGAATAATATAAACTATGACCACTGTGCACATACCAAAACCCAAAAGGCCTGCTGTGTAATCTGTGTAATCCTAAAGATCATATCTAGCCATTTTAAGTAGATCACTTTACACATCACTGATCTAACCTTTAGTAAACACAATGTTGTATTTTATAGCCTTTGAACAAGCACCTAAAATATGTTAAACAGAAATCTAAACTTCTCTGAAATGTGCATGAAATATTGTTATACTTTTTTTTCTTATAATTTGGATAGGGATGACCTTGGTCTTCTCTACAAGTCAATGTCTGATCTGTTTTCTTTATGTCTGGATGTACCACTGGGGGAGTTAACTGTAGATGGGTGAGCCGAATAGTTTAAATACACATCATACAATACCTGCATGGATTATGGAATGCATCAACCCTTACAGACAGAAGCCCATCATTAATATTAACAAAAAAGTCAATAAATAAATTAATTAATTAAACTCATTCAGAAATAATTGGTGTGCACACACACACACACACACATGTATATACATATATATATATATATATATATATATATATATATATATATATATATATATGGGTCTACTATGTTAGACCGACAACCACAACACCGACACCACAAGAATGAAACCACAAAAACACGAAAGCTCACATGCCTGACAAACCACAATACTGACAGTTAACAAAACAAAACGTTCGCTGTTCCACACAACACATACACAACACAAGCACACCAACAACCTAAAAACCTACACTACACCTTACACAAAACTATCTATGCACTAACCTTAACCCAAACCCTAAGGTCTGTCACTATCACACACTTACCTTACCCGCACCCTAACCCTAACTCACTTAATTTGCCCCTAACCCTCAAGTCCCTCACTATCACACACTTACCTCACCTGCACCCTAACCCTAACTCACTTAATCCGCCCTTAACCCTCAAGTCCCTCAATATCGCACACTTACCTTACCCGCACCATAACCCGAAGTCCCTCACTATCGCACACTTACCTTAAATGCACCCTAACCCTAAATCCCTTACTATCGCACACACACCTTTCATGCACCCTAACCCTAAATCCCTCACTATCGCACACTTACCTAGTCGTGCTCACACATTTCCCGTGTCGGTGTTTTCCCTGCCAGGATTCCATGTTGTCGGTTATCTGCTCCGTTGGTCTTCTGGCATCGGTGATGTCAATGTCGATCTTCCAAGCTTTCATTCTAATGTAGGGAACCTATATATATATATATATATATATATATATATATATATATATATATATATATATATATATATATATATATATACAGCATATCATCTATGGTAAATACATTCATTAATACAAATATTAATACACATCCTTTGAGCATCATTTAAACAAGATAACTGCAGTATCACGGAACATTGATTGTTGTCTGCTCATGTATATATATTCATGTATGTCATTTATACTTTTGCAGGTTTCTTATCCATTCATCAAGTTATCATAGCCACATTAAAAATACACTGAAAGATTCCTCTTGCATGTATTAGGCTGTAACATAGGTCTTAACCTCTTAGCAGAAATAAATTGGGACAAAACCAGAAATAATGGGGAGACAAAGACCCCAAAATAGGGACAAGCTATAAATATTGCTCTTATAAACTTAGAAAGTTGCTAGAATAAAAGATCCTGTGTTACCATGCATTCTATGAAGGATATGAAGTCTGAAGCTCAAATGCCTGTCATTATTTAATGAATTAATTCCTCTCTGATTTGCCACGAAAGTCCAGAAAATCACAAATTTTATGAGGAACAGACCAAAAATGTGAGGCAAAAATCTGGACATTCTGTGAAAATCTGGTCATTTAAGAGTTATGGACTGTAACTAGTGATATTTGTGTACCAAAGGAAGGTGTTTCAATAATGAAATAGAATTAATTCTGCCTTCAGATGTTAAGTTGGTCTGTATGTAATTGATCTAATATAGCAGACTGTATTAACATACTGCACCTTACATGTGCTTGAATTAATTCAAAGGTGTGCCCATCCGTTATCTCCAGTGTGGCCTAAAACAACTTTGCCAATGATTCACATTTATAAATATTTGTTTTTATTTCAGTTTTCCACAAGCAAATTGTTGACTTTCTGATGAGTTTGAGTTTTTCCCATCATTGTATTCAGTTAATTGAATTTTCACATTATTCTATGATTTTCGTCTTACTATATTTAGCCATATGTTCTGTTGCTTGATGTGATTTAATCAAAAAAGTTAGCATTCAACATATCAGTCACTCAAAATTGCATACACATGCGTACTCAGAGAGTAAAGACACACATGCATGCACATACATGCATAGAAACATGTAAGTGCGCACACACACACACACACACACACACACACACACACACACACACACACACACACACACACACACACGTGTGCATACATGCATATATTCTTTCGCAGACATGCTTTTTATTCCCTTTCTTTACTCTTTCCTTCTAAGGTTCTGATCATACTATCTGAAAAAATATTTTTGAAGTGTTCTTAAGACACTCAGTCTTGCTGGCTGGATTCTGCTAAAATTCAAAGTCTGGTTATATTTGCATTCACAGTCTGTTGCATACAGAAACTTGCAGAATATACACTGATGAGAGAATATACTTTGCAGCATCAACTTTAGAGAGCAGTAACAAATAACTTTTTATAATAAACCAAACGGAAACACGTTGCAGCTTAAAAGTACTGTTCCAACTTTACTTCTCATATAGTACAGATGATGTGAGAGATATAACATTTACCTTAGGACTTGTGTCCCTACCACATCTCTAACATAACTGGATTTATACAGCTCTTTATATACAGTTTTAGTCATGTAGAAACAATACTAAGCTTCCTTGTTTAACAATGTCTTGTAAGAGACCAGCTTTTCTGACAGTGTGAATATCCTGTAACAGTGTCCTGATGTCCATGTATTTTTGAGGAAACACATTGTTCTGTATTCTATTTGGATCTGTGTATATGAACATATGTTCTTGTGCCAATGATGATAAGCATATCCTGTTTTTTATGCAGAAAAACATATTTTTGAGAAAACACATTGTCAGAGATCAGCTTTTCTGACAGTGTGAACATCCTGTATTTTATTTGGATCTTTGTATAAAAACTTCTGTTCTTGTGCCATATCCTGTTTTTCCATGCAGAAAAACATATTTTTGCGAAAACACATTGTCACAGTGTCATAAACATATCCTGTTGTTTTAGGAAACATATTGTGTCCATCCTGTTATTTTAGGAAACATATTGTGCCCATCTTTTATATATGCAGAAAAGCATGTCAGTGTTCTTTAAAAGCAGATTTTGCATTTTTTGCTCTTGCATACATCCTGTTTGAGTCTGTAAGGGAAAAATGTCCATTCTTTAAAAGCAGATTTTGTATTTTTGCTCTTGCATACATCCTGTTTGAGTCTGTAAGGGAAAAATGTCCATTCAGCAGATTCCTTTTCCAAGCCATGGTCATTTAGTATGACTGCTGATCACATATTACTAAACACTTTTTCTGCATTTAAGCAAGCCTTTTCTTTCAGCATATTTACAACATAATTAATTTCAGACTAATATTAATAAAATCTAACACTATCATTTAAGCACATTGCTCTGATTTTATCTTTATGATTAAGACATGCATTTCCTCGGTTTATAACTTTTCATGTTAACATTGTCATCGTCACCCCCCTGTTTCCTATGTTCTTCATAGGATCAGGGTATCATGTCAGCTGTCACCATCTCTCTCAGTTTAATACCACTCTCCTCCATTCTTCTCTCATCTTCAACAGCTCTTATCTCGCACTGTCCATTCATCTCTTTGCGGATGCCCTAATTTCCTTTTGCCTTCTTCCTGTCTGCCTAAATCTTCTTCACCATATTGTCTTCTGCTTTCCTGCATGTGTGCCTGAACCACTGTAATCTGTTCCCCTTGACATTGTCTGCCATTGGAGCTCCTTGGACTTCTGCTCTGCTGCCCTCATTTCTTCTTATTTCCCACAGTGTGCATCCTATCACACATCTCAACTTCTTCATCTGCATCACCACTAGCTTCCTTAGCTGCTCTGCTTTCACTGCCAGGTAATTATACCATATAGCAGTACTGCTTGCACAACTGTTTTTTTTATATCTTACTTTTCAGGTTCTTTGCCATTCTTCTGTCATACACTACCCCTGACATTATGTACCAGTTGGCTTCAGCCCCTCTGATTCTAGCTTTGACCTCATCATTTGGACTTCCCTCCTCTACAACCACCCCTCCCAGGTTCTTGATGTTTTTTTTACTTGTTACACTATTTTCCCTTCTATATAATTTCTCAGCTTCTACTGTTTTCTCAGTTTTCTGCCATTACAACTGCCTTATCTGTACTCATTTTCAACATTAGTGCATGTAGAGTGCATTCCATTCCCCTATCTTTTGCTGAAGTTCTTGTTCAGGGTCTTCTTGTAATGCTACATCATCTTCATACAAAACCTTTGTTGATCTGTTCCTTCTGACCCATTTATGAGTCCAAACACTGTCTGTACTTGTGCCATTGATTCCTTCTACATGGCCTGCAGTGGTTCTGCCAATGCTTCTGGAACTGAACCATCACAGGACTGCCCAAATCAGCTTTCTTGGGGCCCTGTTATATGCTTTCTCCAAGTCTAGCAATGCCTAGTTGGGCTCTTTCATCATGTATATCATCTTCTCAACTATTTATCACACTGCAAACATCAGGTTGGTTGTGCTACATCCTGATCTAAATCTGAACTGCCCATCTGCATTCTTACTTTCTTTTGCACTGCAAACTCGTCTATTAATCACCATCTCCGGAACTTTCATGTAGTGTGACAGGAGTTTGATATCTGTATACTGCCCATAGTTGTGAATGCCCCCTTTGTTCTTGAAATCTGGCACTTATACTTATCCACCAGTCACGTGGGATATGCTTTTTTTCCCATACTGCTATGAGTACTCACAGGATCCATTTTTCCTCAAACTCACCCTACATACTGATTATATCTGCTGAGAACTCATTTGAGCATATTGATTTCCCTGCTTTTATTTTCCTTAGTGTTGTTTTTGCTTCTTTTAGGGTGGGCTCCTCTTCTTCTTTCATTTTGGCTTTTTCTGGGGCAGGACAGCTTCTGTGGGATTTTCTTCATTCAGAAGCTGCTGAAAGTATTCTTTTCTTTCATAGGCTCATAGGATCATAGGGTCATAAGAGGTTACTAGCTAGGTCAATGACCCTAGGGCCCTTACAACCCTAACCAAGTTTTACCCTTATTTCCACAATCAACACCTATTGACCCTGTCCAAGAGGGACACAGGTAGAACCCCCAGGTCTACTTCACTAGACCAAAACTACACTTACCCAACTTTCAAAAGACCAAGACAGAAAACTCCAGAAGACCGACCATTCAGAACACCGACAGAACGCTATGAATAAGTAACTGCTTGACCAACATATTGACCTTTGCCCCTTACCTCCGCAGTAGTGTGATCTCAGAGTTGGTATATTTGGGTTTTCTTTGCTTCAGTTTTAGTGTGCTTGTGGGGTTGGGCAAGTGGTTACTTACCTGCAGTGATCTGTCAGTGTTCCGAGGGGTCGGTCTTCTGGAGTTTCAGGTTTTTTATTTTGTTTTTTTAAAAATCAGGTAAGTAGGATTTCAGTCTACTGAAGCAGACCCAGAACTTCTGGAGTGAATTTATGGTCACCCATCCAATCATGCAGATTTTGATTGAAGAGGGCCAATGAGGTGTCCTACTTGACAAGAAGTGGGAGTCTGTTCCAAAGGTGTGGTAACCTCTGGGAGACAAATCTGTTCCTCTGGCAGGTTCTATTAATGTCACATACCAGGTTAAGGCCTTTAGAACTTGCAACCAGTGTATCATTTGACTTGTGGACATGCAGCATTTCTAATAAAGGAGGATCAAAGATTGCCTTATATGCAATGCAGAGATTGCCTCTGAGTAGTCTATATGAAACAGAATAAAGTGACAGTGATTTCAGACAATGCACATAGGGCAGATGGTGAAGACCTTGAATTTCCTTGTGTGGAACTTTTGTGGTCTCTCCAATTGCTGCAGGTACACATCAAATGGGGCACTGTACTCAATTATTAACCTGATGAGGGAAGAGTACAGGGAGGTTATAACTTTGTTTTTTCTGGAGGCAATGCCTTTACTTATGAGATGAGCAATATAGAATGCCCTTCTTACCACTGTGGAGACATAGTGATCAAAGGTAAGGTTTTTATCAACCTATGTGCCCAGGTCTCTCACCACTGAGTGCATACTTAGG
Source organism: Protopterus annectens (assembly GCF_019279795.1). Lineage (NCBI taxonomy): Eukaryota > Metazoa > Chordata > Ceratodontiformes > Protopteridae > Protopterus > Protopterus annectens. Next base: position 1,002,385,390 of record NC_056730.1, on the reverse strand, counting down.
GTGTTGTTACTGATGTGGTAGCCAGCAGGAATATCACTCTTACTGAAAGGGATGATAATACATTTTTTGCATTGAGTTTAAGGCCATGACTTTGGCACAAATCATTTGTTTGTGTAAGACCCTCTTGTAGGATGTTGACATCGTTTGGAGAGTCTGTGACTGCTCCAGGTTTGCAGTCATCAGCATACTTTGTCAGCGACAGACCTTTAGTTTTACCTTGTATTTCGGAAAAATAGATTACAGACAGTAGAGGTCCCAGGCATACCACTCAATGTCTTAGATCAGGAAATCTGGACAAAGCCATAAATAAAAGTGGGGCAAAAGCCCAAAAATAGGGACACTTTTTAAGGTTTACTATTGCTTATTCGAATGGAAAAACATTTTCCCTTCAAATAAACAAATGGTAATACTGAAAGTACAAATAACTACTGTTCACAATGTCGAATCAAATTCTCAATGCATTTGACTCGACATTGTTGTCAAAACCACCATGTGATAGCCATATAGGAGCTGATGTAAATCAAACTCCTATACAGCTAGCACGTTTTTGCAGGGGGGCAAGCCCCCCCTGCACCCCCCACACCCCCCTACTTATATATTCTAACTCTGAGATCGCATTACAGTGGGGATGTGGATGAATTTCCACTCCCCACTGTACCGCGATCTCCGTGCAGATAGTCGATTTCTACTTATGCGAATGCAGTTGTACATTCGCATAAATGGAGTTGACTATCTGTTGCAAAACTGCTTGTGCATTCAACATTCTGTTTTTTGGCACATTGCAGCCGATAGAATGTCGTACACACAAACAATAGTAAACCCACTTTTTAAATATTGCTCTTACCAGCTTAGAAAGTCAATAGAATAACAGGTTTTGCATTAGCATGCATTTTCTGAAGCATATGAAGTCTGAAGCTCAAATGTCTGTCATTATTCTCTAACTTCAGTCTTTAATGATGTGCCACTAATTTGCCAGAAAACCATAGTTTTGTGAAAAACGGACCAAAAATATGAGGAAAAAATCTGGACATTCTGCGAAAATCTGTACATTTGAGAGGTATGGTCTCAGGACTGATCCCTGTGGAATGCCACAGGTTACATGTCTGCTGTGGAAGGTGTATTCCCCTATTTTGACTATATGGGTTCTATCATTAAGCCAGTTAGTGACACATCTAACAATGTAAGGGTTGAGACCTAGCTGTTTGAGTTTGTCAATGATGCCTAAATGTGGAATAGTGTCAAAAGCCTTGGCTAAGTCTAGGTAGGCTGTATGCACAGATTTCCCCTCATCCAGGGCCTTGGGGACTGTCTCAAAGAAGTTCACAAGGTTTAACAGGTGTGATCTCCCTTTGATAAATCCAAACTCAGTAGGGTCAAGTGTTTGGAGATTACCTATATCTTTGTTGATAAGGTTCATGACGATTCGCTCCATGACCTTGCAGATAAGGCTAGTCAGGCTAATAGGTCTATGGTTCCCAGGGTCTTTGGAAGCACCACCTTTGTGCCAGGGTATAATGGCCTTTTACCATTCAGCAGGGATGAAGCTGGTGCTTAGACTATGACTGAAAACAGTAAACAATGGTGTTGCTAATTCTAGTTTGAGCCCATGTAGGATGCAGACTGGGATGTTATCAGGTCCTATAGATGCTGTGTTTTTGACCTTAGAGAGGGTGTCTACAACCTGATATTTAGAGAAACAAGGTGGAAGACAGGTGGTAGAGATGTCATGGGTATGTGTGGCAGGGACAGGGAAGTGAAATTTTCATAGAACCTCTTGGCTAACAGGTTAGTTACGTCCACAGCTCAATATATGTGGTATCATTAACTACCAGTTCAGCACAAATCTGGGCATTTCTTTTTAGGTTGTGGATGTAACTAAAGGACACCTTATGGTTGTCCTTAGTTGAGGAAGCTAATTTGGATTCATAGTTTGCTTTGGAGGACTTCACAAGAAGTCTTATTTGCTTGTTTAAGCTATCATGTGGACTGTTGAACAGGTTGTTCCTGGCATCCATTATGAAGTGAGCCCGATGGCTGTCTTCTTCATTTCTCTGTTTTGCCATGCAACCTGATAGAGTTTCTTTGTGCCATCTAAAGAGTTACTTTCCATAAGCTGAACGAGTGATTTCTATCCCTTGTTCTTCACTATTGCAACTGCTCTTTTGTTAGCCGGCTGGTATTCTTTCTTAGCCTGGTCTGTCTTTATAATCTCCAACTTTTTCTTACACTCTTTCTTTCATTTGATGACTTCCAAGACTTTTGTTTTCCACCACCATCTTTACTTATGTGCCATATTTTCACACCTTGCTCAGCTGTGTGTCAGTTCTGTTTTCCTCACATGTTACCATTCAACTCCACTGATTTTCTCATCTTCTTGAGGTACTAGAGCCCTGTGTAATTACTTGAACTCTTGTACTTTCTCTGCACTCAACTTCCAGGTCTTTAGCCTAGTCTCTGTTGACCTTACAGCTTTCTCTGACCACTGCTTACAACTGATTGTGGCAACCAGTAGTTTATAGTGTGGGCTGACTATTTCAGTGGGGACGACTTTGCAATTACTGATTCTAACAAAGTGCCCTTTCATTACTAGGAGGAAGTCCACCTAATTTGCATGTTGACATCACTATGTGATCTTGGGATTGTCTCTCTTGCTGAGCCATATTTTTTTCACAATCAAGCCACAGATAGAAGATAGAATGTCCTTTCCTTTTATATTCCTGTTGCCCCACCCATGTGAACCCAGGCGGTCCTCATATCCTGTTCTGTCCATCCTGATATATGCATTCAGGTTCCTCATTATCAACACCAACTCATGTTGCCCTGCTTTTTCTAGTAGGGCCTGCAACTGATGCCTGAATACACTCGTTTCCTTGCTGTGGGGCATAGGCTGAGATTATGAATACTGCCATGTCCTTATACTGATCGCCATGAGTCTGTCACTAATTCTAATAATCCCCTCATTTTCTTCTGAAGTGTCCACTTCACAGCTATTCCTACAACATTTCTAGTCTGTCCTCCTCCTGAGTAGTAGACTGTGGATCCCAAGCCAAGTGGCTTCGCTGCACTGCCCTTCCACCCTGTCTCCTGGATATAGAAGATAACCAGCCTCTTTCTTGCCGTCATGTCATCAACTTCCAAGCTCCCTCCTGTCAGGAAACATATACTGACTGAAGCAACCCTTAGTTCTTGTTTGGTAAACGATTGGTTTTATGCCCAGCTTTCACTCAGCAGAGCTACCACAATTAAGCCATGCTCAGCAACTGGACCCTTCTGTCCAGTAGTTTATTGGCTCAGGACTGCTGGTCACTGGCCAAATGGGGTACATTCATCCCTCCTACCATTAGATGCATCTTTGGCATGGGTCAGAGTAGGCTGGTTTCTCAGCCCACTAATCACTGACAAATACCTGTGCCCATTTTTGGTAGCATTAGTCAACATGATCCAATCACCTAGGGACAGTTTTTACACAGTCAAGTAGCTAGCCGTGCTATGACAAGAAGTCTGCGTTTTGTGTTCTGTTATCTAGAAGGTATTATAAACCACAGCTGATGCCCAAAATGGTTGATCTGTAAAACTCTTCAACTGGTAGGTACTATCTAGAGTCTCCACTGCTGCCCACAACTCTGTGCTTTGGGTGACTTTGATGTGGAAATGCTCAGTATGTTTAAGGAAGGTGGGGGAACCCCACAGAGACACAGCAAGAACATACAAATATCATACAATCATTGTCCAGAGGTCAGGGTCAAACCGTGTACTTTGTGCATGTGAGGCAAACACCTTACCCATTATGGTAACCGTGACTACAACTTCATATTTTTACAAGTACAGTAATTATTAGAAAAACTGAACTGAGCATTTACATATATTCATTTTCATTAGTTATATTGTGTCTTGTATATGAAGATGTTCTACTCTTGAAAATAAGATTCTGATCTTGTTATTAGTCCTTTGTTATCATTTCTAAAGGGTGATGTTCAAGGGCTGAGAGATATGATGCTTGCACAGTCCTGTATATCACTAACTGCCAGTTAGACTGGAAGGGGGGATTCAGACTTCAGAGAAATTATTATTTTTTACCTTATTTTTTTTCTACATGGCAATGTGGTATGTGAATATCTTTCAAATGTTTAAAGACACATTTACCATCTGTGGCTCAGAATGTATTTTTTTGTTTCAGTTTATTCAAGGGATTCTTTCTACAACTGTCCACCACTGTCAGCAACTCTCTAAATAATCTGTATATGGCTAGATGGGTAGAGAGCTATATGAGTGGGTGAAGGCTTTGCCATACACATGTTGTGTTAAAGATTAGTTTGACTAAAAAGTTTTACTTATATATCAGTGTTTATTTCCTGTTTTTGCTGTTCAGGCCCTTTCCATACATAGTTCGATTGCTAACAGTTATTGACGTGTGACATAGGTTAGTCACTTTCCACTGCAGTGGGAGGATAGTCTCTTCTCTGATTTCTTTCAGTTATTGGACTAATCACCAAAAAATAGGGATTGTTCTTTTTTTTTGCACGTCAGTTCTGGTGGTGCACTCCCACATTCACAACTATACACACAAGCATATAGACACAGATTCCCCACATACAAAGACACATGCACACACACACACACACACACACACTAAAACACGCACACACACACACACACACACACACACACACACACACACACACACACACACTCACATGTACAAACATACACACAGTCTTTCTTTTCAGTTTTCTAGTTCTCTAAAAAAGCGCAGCATTAAAACATTTTATTTAGCTCCATTTGCTATTTAATTCTTTGCTATGTAATCAAATTTTTATTGTTATGTTGTGTCTGTGTGTTTAGACATTTCTTCAGTATCTTCATGCTTTAGTTATTTCTTCATTACATCATTTCCATAAATGTTTGTATTTAGTCCTTTAACAATACCTTTATTCTCAAGATTCATACATACAACAGCTCATCCACAAAACAGAAAAGAACTGCATCCAGTACAGCACATGTCATGGAATGACCATTATGCTTAAAATATTTGCTAAACAGGGTAGTGAAATCTATATAGAGCCATTTCAGTCACTGTCCTGGAGCAATAACTAGTTAATTCACTTGCTCTGACAGAGTCAATTAGTAGGCAAATAATGACTCAGGGAATCAAAGACTTCACTGCATGAAGATAAAAACTAAAAACATTATGGATCTTATCTGAAACATTTTTACCACATTGATGATGGCTATATGGTTACAGTCTGTACTACAGCACTTTTTGTTTGTGGGGGTGCGGCATTGCAAGCCATCACTGACCTTTTGGCATGTGATAAAATTATACATTATAGTAATGCTAGAATTTGTTTTTTTTTTTAAGTCTTAATTCTACTTGCAGATTTGAACAGCTAGTCCGTGAACTCCATATATTGCTGCACAAACTCTTTTGTCCATCTCTCCATGTTACTATCTACCCCATCTTTTTTTATCTTCAAGGAGGTCTCGCTCCTCTGATTTCTGATTTAGACATCCTATCTATCTATCTCAGAAACATGGCTAAAGCCCCATATAAAAGATTCTGAAATAATTCCACCAAACTATTCTATCATTAGAAAAGACAGGTCCCACAAGAAAGGTGGAGGAGTAGCTCTCCTCTACTCATCCTCCATGTCAGTTACACCTTATAACAAACCTACTCCTCAATTTAACAACGCTGAACTACTCATAACTCTACTTCAAATTAACAAACACAAACACATATGTATCGTTTCCCTCTATATCCCCCCAGGGGATAATATTTCCACACTCGAAGACATCCTCTCCTGGCTCACCAACAACATTAGCAATGAAACAATAATCTTAGGTGATGTGATTATCAACTGGGCCTCAATCCAGTCTCCCACACACCCACTCAATGTCAACCTATATAATTTTTCACAACTTATCACCTCTATAACACACCCCTCAAAATACCTCTCCAACGGCAGCATCCTGGATTGGATCTTAGTCTCTCATCCCCATTATTACTCAAACAATGGTACTCTCCCCGATCCTCTTAGTGACCACCTACCCATCTACACCTACCGACTCCCCTTACTACTAGATCGCACCCACAATTATATTACCTTATGTAACCAAAAAAACTTCAACCCATCAACCTTTGTTAACTCCCTAAAAGCAATAAACTGGAACTGTCTAAAAACCTTACCTTTAGATAATGCAGTTGCCCACTTCAACACAACTTTCTTAAATATACTAGACTTCCTTGCTCCACTAAGAACAAAGAGAATAAAAATTAAAACCACCCCTTGGCTTACCAAAAACACACTAGCTACAATGCGGCAAAGAGATAAAGTCTGGGCACACTATCAGAAAAATAAGTCCCCCCTCACCCTTAATGAATATAAAATACTTAGAAACAGGGTAAAAAATCTCATCATCCATGATCGACAACATTACTTTTCTATACTCCAAAACAATAACAAAACAAATCCTCAGAAATTCTGGAAAGGTGTCTCCACTCTACTTAATCCCAGTAAACCTGTCACCCCCACCCCAGACCCTAATGCCCCAGATGCCGACTTAGCTACTCAATTCAACTCTTTTTTATTGATTCTATTTTAAAATTAACCTCTTCTTTCTCTAACAACACTTTCGCCAACTCACCCCCATCCACCCCAAACAACACCCCACCCTGCACTACTACCACTCCCCCTCTCACATCTACTAACTCTGTACCCTCTACCTCTACTCCTACTCTCACTTCCTCCACATCTTCTTCACCCACTAATACCCCCTCTCCACACTCCCCACCATTCACACTAAGACCCATACCCACTTCTACTATACAAAAACTCCTTTAGAAACTAAAACCTAGCACTAATGCTCCTGATAACATCCCCTCCTATTTTCTTAGCATATCTGCTGAAGCAACTGCCTACCCCATTAGCATACTAATAAATCGCTCTATCCAAGAAGGCATAGTTCCCCAAATCTGGAAAAAAGCCTTCATCGTACCTTTACATAAGGGTGGTAACAATAACAATGTTAATAACTTTTGCCCCATCGCTATCGTCTCTCCCATCGCTAAACTCCTGGAAAAATGTATTCAACTACAACTACTTCCTTATCTCTTAGATAACCACCTGCTAACTCCCACACAACATGGATTCAGACCTAATCACAGCACTATGACAGCACTCCTCTCCTTCCTTGAAACTGTAAATAAAGCCCGGGACTTGGGCCTTATTGTCTCTACCCTTCTACTCGACCTCTCTAAAGCCTTTGATACTATCTCACACAGGCTGCTTCTAACCAAACTTGCAAAACTTAACCTATCTCCCTCATCACTGAACTGGTTCTCCAGCTACTTAACCAATAGATATCAAGCAGTAAAATGGAAAAAGGCAACCTCCTCATTCCTTAATACCCCAACCGGAGTTCCCCAAGGCTCCATATTAGGACCCCTCCTCTTCAACATATTTATAAATGATTTCTATACCGCTATCCCTCTCTCCAATATCATCCAATATGCAGATGATTCTACCGTTATCTGCTCTGCCACATCTATCCCTTCCCTCCTAAAACTAACCCAGGATGCTTTTTCAACCACTGAGCAATGGATGAAAGATAATCACTTGGCACTAAATGCCTCTAAAACCAAGTTAATGATTTTCACCCCTTCTAAAGTCAACTCTATCAATATAAACACCTTCTCTATTACTAGTCAAAATAACATTCCTCTGGAGCTAGTGTCAGAGACCAAACTACTTGGAGTCCAAATTGACAACCAACTAAAATTCAACTCCCATCTACAACTAAATATCAAAAAAAACCATCAAAAAATTGGTATGCTTTATCGGCAAAAGTACTTCCTTACAACTGCCACTAAAATCACTCTTTCCACTTCCTTTCTTATTCCTTCCCTTCTCTATGGAGCCCCTCTTCTAACTAGTCTGCAAACATCTTTAAAAACACAGCTGTCCTCCTGTTACAACAAAATTGCCAGGTTTGCTACCAGCCAAAAGTCTTCTAACCACCATTGTTCCTCTCTCCAACAACTAAAATGGCTAGAACTACCCAAACATCTCACCTATACTCAACTGTCCCTCGCTCATAAGCTCATTTTCAACCCCTTCCTCTGTCCCTCCCTGTCCACTGTCTTTAAACTGCACCTTCCTGATAGAGTATTAAGGTCCAACAACCAAAATCTACTTGAAATATATAAACCTACTCATCCCCCAGGCAAAAATCTTCTATCACATGGCCTTGCACACCTCTGGAACTCCCTACCTCCATCCATTCGTACCACCTCTAACCATTTTAATTTCAAAAAATCTCTTCATTCTTACCTAGCATTACAGTGGGAATGCTCCTGCTTCCACCCATATAACAAACACTAAAATTCACAAGTCCTCCTAACTCTAGCACTCTCATTAAATTTAGGGCATCTGCTAGAATACTGTCTTGAGATTCTGCAAGAATACTAACTCTAACTTGTGCAATTCTCATTTTAACTTTGTACACCCCTTATAATGTGTATTTGATACAAGTTTCATTAATTGTCAACTTATTTGTAATGTTTGTTTATAATATGGATTTCCTGCTTGAATTGTTACAATGTATAATGCATTTGTATTGTTTGTTTTAATATGTATTCCTGCTTGAATTGTTAAAAATGTATAATCATCTCTAATAACCTAATGTAACATTATTTTGTCTGGAGCTTTTCTCCCCAGGACTCCATTGAAAACGGGTTCATCTTGGCCCAATGGACTATCCTGGTAAACCAACTGCAAATAAATAAATAAATAAATTTCTGGAGTACCCAACATGTAGATTTTTGTGTGGTTATAATCACTGTATATGCTTACCCACATTCAAAACACCTTTATAGAGCGAGGCTGTAAGCAAAAGTAGTTACACTTTATTCAAGAGGTGTAGTATGACAGCATGTTTCTGGACTTCTAACAGGACAGTATAAGAAACTTCTCTGTGTGGAAGATTTTCAGTCCATATATTTCTAGTTAATCACTGTATATTAATCAGATTAGACAATAGCAGTAGAAGTAGCGAACGTAAACTCGTCAAGTCAAAAAGTAATAATAGAAAATATATAATTCTACAGCATTGCTAAGCTTAGCAGTGCTGTAGAATTATATATTTTCTATTATTACTTTATTACTTTATTACTTTTTGACTTGACGAGTTTACGTTCGCTACTTCTACTACTATTGTCTGATCTGATTAATATACAGTGATTAACTAGAAATATATGGACTGAAAATCTTCCACACAGAGAAGTTTCTTACAGTTTTGTTTTTAGACCCACTACACTTTAATGGGTTGTTTTGAGACTTCGGGGTTACCACAGAGATTACTTGTTTTTAGACTTCTAACAGGCTGACCAAAGCCTATATAATTTTCTTCAGTTTTGTAGAGCCTTTACTTTTTACAAATGGAGACATGTATGGTGTAAGGCAAATAAAAATACTGCAAGCAATGAAATAGTTCTATTGTGGTTTCAACAAGACCACTTTAACAGAAAACATCAGTTTTAGAAAACCAATTTGATAAAACTGCATTGTCAAAAAATGTACAAAACACAGCTGTAAGCACAGCTCCAGATATTATTACATGCAGCGTGTAAAGGGCACTATATTCCCCACAATGGCTAAACCCAACAAGATTCCAAACTTTAACCCTAAGGTCACTAAGTTTGGCAAATACTGTGGAAAGATAGTCAGCCAACTGCCTTATCATACACTGTGGCATTTGACTAAGTCATTATTGAGGAATAGATTAATTGATCTGACAAGTATATCATTATCTTTTCTTAGCTTCCTACTGCTGAGTGAAAACTGAATTCAAATTTAAAGCGAGGCAAGTAGCTGTAATCAAGGTATGGAAAGAAATGTTCTTTTGTGACTCACCGAGGACTCAAATAAATAATGGTGTTGTTATAAACATACTGATTTCACAAGTTCTTTTTTTTCATTTTCTCTTTATATTATGTAATGACAGCCGTGCCAGATGGTTTAGAAGAAAACAGTTTGCAAGGATGAACCATTTTGATAGGTCCCTTAAGAAACTATCATTTCTGCCTTTCAGACTTTTGTACAATACATGTTTTTGCCCCACAAATAAGAACAAACTTTAGTAGAATAATTATTTCCTTAAACAGATGTGTACATGCACACACACACACACACACACACACACACACACACACACACACACACACACACACACACACACACACACACACACACACAAAGTGTTTCACTCTACGTAAGCTGTGAAGTACTGTCCAAAGCTGAAACTAGAAATACAAGTACAGAATGTGACTGAAAAATATCAAGCTTGACAGTCAGTAACATACTTTAGTATGTCTACAGTTCAGCAATGAGACTATATATTGCAAAATGACTGGCATATGATACATGCATATACTTTTTCAGCTGTAATCATATTTTTCTCAAGAAAGCTACTTATTGAATAAGATTTTCTCTGAAATACAATAAATATTCTACTATGACATTATTGCTGAAAAAATTTAAACAGTTCAAGTGAAAAATATTCTCAAGGAGAAAATGTTATTTGGTTCCTGCAGAGAATGAGACATTAATGTGAAATACAAGATTAGAACCAAGGAAAATAGTGGAAAATTTAATTCCTCGGGATGTATTTTTAGAATTTTACATAATGCCGTATACTGTTTGCTCTTTCTGCTCTCAGACTTCAAACTGCTTTGCTTGAGGGAAGACATCTGTCTGAGATGCTTAGATCCTCAGAAGACAGGGTAATAGTTTTACTCAAATCATTTGCAAGGCCACAGCCATGTAATGGAAATTTACGTGCTGTGTAGATCATAATACTAGATTGTGCTTGTGTGTTTTTAATATACTGCATTGGGTTCACATCACATATTGAGAAGGTATAATGTCCTTGACTACACATTAACATTAATCTTTTGCACACTATTATTTCAATATTAATATAACAAATGATCACAAAAATGAAATAAAGGAAGTCCTATGTTGAATGCCTTAAGCATTTGTTGCAGTCTTGCATGATGAGTAATATTTATATTGACTTAAGAGGGAGAACTCAGGTTTGAAGCAAGCCACTTTTCAGAAAACACTAATCTCCGTAGTTAGATAAAAACTGACATTTGCACTAAGAAATTTAGGAAATGTAAAATAACATAACATAAAACTAATGTAAAATAAAGCCTGAAGGGCAGCTCGTAGCTTGGTTTCTCAATAAAGAAAATGTAAGAGCAATAGTTTTGCAATGAATAAGAGGATCTGATCAAGAAACAATATATTTCTTTAAAGGTCATCAGAAGCCCAAGGCCTAACTTCCACTTAATTACCTGGAGAATTCCTAGCAAAGAAAACAACGGTCAGCAAAATGGATAGCATGAACTATAATGTTTCCATCCAAGCAGATCTTGCCAGTTTTCATCAGAGATGTTTATAAATCTGCCAGATAATGCCCCAAAATATCTTACAAGGTATGTCTCTGACCTTCACATTTTTATTTATTTATTTGTTTACTTATTTTTTCTTCTCATTCCATCTCCCTGACACCTGTCCAACAGCTTCTATACCTTCACCTAATTGATCTATTTTTTCCACTAAAGGTAACAGTCAGACATCACTAAGCTATGAAAGAGGCCTGTGTTCAGTTAATTCCTGCCCAAGAGACCAAGTCAGACTATTCATACCAACTTTGGTGAAAGTAAGTGGGTAGGAAGCAGGGCATATTCAGATCCTAAGGGATGGCCTACCCCTCCTTCCAACAGCTGAATCTCTGACCCCCAATCGCTACAGGTACAGGTGCTTCCATATGCACTTCCCCATTTCCCTGGCTCTGCATTGGCAATGCAGGCAAACCTGTCCATTACAGACAGGCAAGCAGCAGTGTTTACTGGAAAAGCTCACCCACACTCTGCCACTGCATGCTGCAATGGAAAGATTAGTTTGCTTTTGCTTTCTTGTATTTTGTATTACTTTATTGCCTTCTTCTATTGCAGATATTGTGATTTGTTTTCTTTACACTGTATTTTACTTGTATTTTGTTTTTAATTGCATATTAAAACTAGGAAAGAGACCACAGCTGTGTCTCTTGTGAGCCACTCAGAATTTTTTTTCCAACCCTCTCACCCAGGGGCTGTTCTGTTCTTAAACTCAACTTTCTTTCTATTTGACTGCCCTTATGTTAATCTGGCCACATATCTCTTTTCCTCTCCCCTTTCAATGGCTGTTGTGAGTAAGCACAAACTTATCATTTTGTGAAATCACTGCCTTTTAACTATTTAGATTTATTGACCATCCCACTGTATTGCATAGAACCAAAATACAAAGTGCTCACCCCCTTTCAGACTGTCTTGTTCTTTTAAAATTAGTGTCTCTCCATGTAGACAGCTAAAGCTTAAGTTACCCCCTTTTTTCATATCTAACTGCTTATTGCACACTGCAGTGCTTAGGATATTAACCCATTTTTTTCCATATTACCATTAGAATCTACAACAACTATTACAAGGCCAAAAATTATTGGAGAGCCCATTTTCTGCCTCTCAGTATTCAGCTTGTGATCAGAGCATTTGTTTTCTTATGGTGGGGAAAGGAGCACAGGGATATGATCTCCTGGAGACTGCTGATCACCAGAAAGCCTAACAACTGCTTCATAGGTGCCAGCTTGGAATTTGTGCTTACATTTTGATCCCAGTGCGAGATTGTTTTCTAATGGTGGGGAAAGGAGCACAGGGACATGATCTCCTGGAGACTGCTGATCACCAGAAAGCCTAATAACTGCTTCATAGGTGCCAGCTTGGAATTTGTGCTTATATTCTGATCCCAGTGAGAGATTGTTTTCTAATGGTGGGGAAAGGAGCACAGGGACATGATCTCCTGGAGACTGCTGATCACCAGAAAGCCTAATAACTGCTTCATAGGTGCCAGCTTGAAATTTGTGCTTATATTCTGATCCCAGTGAGAGAAGCAGCAGAGTGCATTGATTCCTGACTCTTTCTGATTGAGCAGTGAGTGTCTGTGCTTGACATTCCTAATTGGTCTGGATGCTATTCAAGGTATTTACCAGGAAAAGGTTACAACAAGCCTACAGACCCTTTCATCAGCTGGAACAAGACTGTGGATCACCAAACAGGCTGTGGCCTGTTTCTCATCTTAGGATTGGTGCTAATCTTCAGTTTCTGTTGATAGAAGAAGCAAGGTAGCACTGTATCCCATAGACTGAAGCTGTGGTGAGACCAGCACTAGTAGTATAGCCATTTATGCGACGCCCCTATTTTCATCATTCTTAACAAACTAATTTTTTGTTTTCAGTAAGTACTGCTTGATTTGTTTCTAACTTCAGAATATCTGCCTAAATATTTAATCCTTAATTTTCAGGGTCCACTTATTAGTTTGCCCTAAAGTGTTTGGAAGTGCCATGCATAGACACAGACTCCCTGAGTGACATTTTTTTTTCCTGTAAAAGCATGATTGAAACTTCACCAATACCTAGTTGCACACAGGACAAATAGTTTGCAGTGACAAGCACTGACTCCAGAGTTGCAAATCAGATACTCCTGATATTGCTTTATATTTTCACTCTGTCTAATCAATAAAAAAGGTATGTTGCCATGGATATAAACTTTCACACTATCACCATTACCAGCTTGGTGGATATGGGTATCATGAAGCAATGCAGAAATTGTCTCATGTTTACTGACAAACAATTAATTCTCAAACAAACTGATATGATATGTGAGAGATGTACATACACAATGTGACTGTAGGCAAAGCTCTCACATAAAAGTACTCCTAATGTCAATAAGGTTGTCAGTAGTAAACATATCAAAGCAAACATATAGACACACATATGCTGAGGTATTTAAATGTTACATTCCTAAACTTGAAAGACTTCCAAAATGAAGTAAATATAACAAACACCATCAGCAGCCCCAAATGCACTCTTTCAAAACAACACCCACATCAACACATACAGCCACATCTCATGGAGCATCTACTTCTAAGCCCATAAGGCAAGCCACCACACAGTCCAACATTCTGGTCATTGGAGACTCAGTCATGAGGCACACCCCTCTCACCAGGCTGAGTAGGGAGGAAGTCACAGTCATTTGCTTATCAGGTGGTAGGATCTGCCACATTATACACACACTCAGGTCACTGGAACACAAGTACCAGTATCACTCAGGCATAGTCCATGTGGGTGTAAATGACCTGAGGTATACCTCCCTATAATATATGAAGTGAGAGATCATGGATCTCTCTGAATATGCATCCTTCGCTGGTATGAGCCTAGCATTGAGCAACATTCTACTTTCTCCAAGGATGATGCCACAAAACAAACAAAAGATAAATGACTTTAGTAAATGGCTCAGTTTCTAGTGTCATTCTAAGGGGGTGCAATATTTGCCAGCATGGAAGGAGAGGTCAACAGACCATGTTGCTTTGCCAGGGATGGTCTGCACCTCTCCACTCTAGGATTTCGAATATTAGCTAAAACATTGTTTTCCCCTGTGGTAGTGCAGTGGTAGTGTTGTCACCTCACAGCAAGAGGTTCCCCCATTCGATTCTCGGCTGGAGTGCCTTCTGTGTGGAGTTTGCATGTCCTCCCCATGGTTGAATGGCGTTCAAAAGATATGCATGAATGGGCATGCCTTCGTTGAAGATTGGGTGTCGGGCTGGCACCTTGGCATCATAAAAATCTACTACTAGTCATTAGCAGACAGGAGTACCGCTGTGGCGACCCCTAACTGGGAAAAGCCGAAAGAAGAACAACATTGTCTTCCCCCACAGTGCCTTTTTAAGGCAATACCAAACTGAAAGTACTTCTGACATAGCAAATCAAAACCAAGAAAATCTAAATATATTACTGCTCGGTGCACTCCCTAGAAGCTCTCTTCACCCTGAAAAATGCTAACGTCTATGCAGTCACTGAGACATGGTTTAAAGCCGCAGAGAGCACACTGACAGTGCAAGGTTAGAATACCTTCTGTGCATTAAGACCTGCTACTATAATAACAGGGATTAAAGGTGGAGGTGTCTTGATTTACATAAAAAATAAATATACATCAAGTTTAGTCAAACAGGACAATACACTTGAGCTACTCCATGTTCAAATCTCCATAAGCAAAATCCAATACCACTTCCTTGCAAGCAATAGGTCCAATTATATGACCCAGGAAACCCATGCCATGTATTTAAACTTATTAGAAACACTCACCATACAACCCAATACACTATTCATGGGTGACTTTAATTACCCCACTACTAATTGGGAATCTTATATGACATCAAATGTACAAGCACAGAGATTCCTGGATTTTGTAAACACAAACTCCCTGGACCAGAATGTCAATATACCAACCAGGGATGCAACCATACTGGATTTGGTCCTCAATAATATGGGAGAGTGCTGCATAACCCTTAGTGTAAGTTTTTCCCTTATAAGGCCAGACTACTAAATGGTCTCCTTTGAAGTAAAAATAAATCCTGGACCCCCAGCTAACCATGGAATATTCAGCAAGTTCTCTAGGCTAACTTCCTGCTATTAAGTGATAACCTGGCAAAATTACAAGCCCCCATAAACCCTGAGAACACTGTTGCCTTTGCAGAACTGTTCACAGAAACCCTATACAAGCATGTTAATAGCTGCATAGCGGCAGCTGTACCTACAAGGAAGAAGTACCGAACTAGCTCAAAAAACAAACCACCCTGGTGGAATCACAAAATCAATATGCTATATAAAAGAAGGAAGAAAATCATAGCAAAAATTAGGAGGTACAGAACACAGCAGGATAAAAGCACTCTCATCAAACTAAACAAACTGCTCAGAAGGCAAATAAAGTCTACCAAAGCCAATTTTTAAGTAAATTTTATCTCTCAGGCCAAGGACAACCATAAGGGATTCTTTAGCTAGGTCTGCAACCTCAAAGGCAATACACAATTGTGTGCAGAGTGTAATGTAAATGGCGCCACCTTTGAGGAGGTCACCAAAGCAATAGATGAGGGCAAAATGGTTCACACTGTCTACCTTGGCCCAGCCAAGGCATTTGACACAGTACCCCACTTGGGCAATGTTGACAAACTCAAGAGGTTAGGTACAAACCCATATATTACCCAGTGGATAGCCAGCTGGCTCACAGATAGGACCCTGGAAGTTAGAATTGGGGAGCCCACCTCTAGAAAGAGGCCAGTCACAGGTGGAGTCCCTCAAGGATCGGTCCTTGGACCACTCATTTTTGGCATTTACTTCTCTGAAGTCAAGGCCAATATCAATGGTCTCTGGCTGACTAAATTTGCAGATGAATGCAAATTAGGATCTGTCATTGAATCCTACACTGACACAAATGTTCTCCAGGAAGGGCTGCCACAGGCAACCAACTAGTGTCAGAGCCATGGACTAAAACAAAATGCCAAGAAATGCATAATAGTATCTTTCAGGAAATCATCCACCCCTGGTAACTATCATGATGACAACACACCCCTTACAGCTGACCCAGTTGTCAGGGACTTAGGGACACAAATAGTATTCCAGCTTTTGACCATCCCATATCTACAGTAGTGAGGAAATCATTCTATGTTGTGCAACTTATAAACAAGGGGATAGCATCCAGTTCCAAGGAAGTCATCGTTTCACTGTATTTGGCATTCATCAGACCTATCAATGAGTACAATGCCCTCTTTGGTATGTACCTAACCAGGTATATCCAACAAATGGAACATCCACAGCAGTTCCCCATTAAAAGAATACAGGGGATAACTAACATGTCCTATGCAGACCACCTCAGGGCTCTATCCCTGTATTCTGTCTCCTCCAGGCTATTGAAGGGAGATCTATGCCTGACATGCAGGGCATTGTCAGACCCCACTTTGATGACCTTCCTGCATATCCACAAAACAAATAGCACCAGAATTATCCATTCTAAAGACGTAAACCTTACCTGTGATATAAATAGACCTGATGGAGATACAGTGATGTATCCCAGAGACTACTCGTTCTCTGAAACAGGCTCCCCATTCATGTGAAGCAGAATTCCTCCCTAACCCAATTCAAGTGTAATTTGGTCAATTGGATGGGAAACAAGAAATTCACCCCCTAGTTTGGCACCTATGTCTCTAATGGACACAGACAACCTGTAAATGGTTAATCTCCCAGGCCCCTGCTTACACTTATCAAGGGTACCAGAACTTGTGAGAGATTTGGGATGCATGACTAGGCTTAAAAAGGCCCTTGTTGTGGCACTTGTTAGCCTAGTAAACGTGTATGAACTTATAATACACACAGCCAGCCTTTTATGTCACCAGTGCTTTTAGTGCAGCAGCCTCTTTCCTTTCAAGCATATTAGAGCTGGCATCAACCACTCATGGTCCTGCTCATCATCTGATTCCACAGATGCCTGTGCCACAAATCAAACATGGATCATATGGGCTGTAGTCGGGGCTTTGTCCTTTAGTTCCACAGAGCTGGGTGTAACCTTTGCATTTATTATTCAGAAAATTAATATAAGTTGGACAACTCTGATTCTTTTGTACAGAATAAATGCCACAGACATAGTATGATAACACAGAGAAGGTAAGGAGTTCCTAAGAATAGTTTCTTATGGATAATTTGCTGAACGGTACCCAATAATTGTAAAAAGAGTAGCATGACATGATTTGCTTATGTTAAAACTCTGTTTAGGTACAAAAACTAATATGTCTATATCCTGATAAACTATAGACAAAATAAAGCAGCCTTAAATGGACTGAAATAAACAATGCTCAAGAAGTCAGTGGCTGAGAAAGCACCACATATAACAGCCTGTACTATGTGATCTAAATCCTTCTTGAGCCTAATTGCAAAGTACTTTTGTTAAATGCACTAGTAAGTGTCCTGTGTAGCACAGAAAATACTCATCTCATGTAAAGATTGACACTGAGTGCAGTGATTTATTGCCTCATCGTTCTCCCATATATTCTTTAGAATGACTGTAATGTCTGTCCCAAAAGTGGAAAGAGGATTCCCAACTCCTCACTTTCTCCAAGTGATGACAGGCTTGTTGTCTAAGTCTAGTGATTTCAGCACTACATCATGTTGTTCTATATACTATGCCTTAACAGGCATTACTAAACTAAGTGATTTATATTGTGAATCTTTGGTGTGAGATAGCCATGCTGAGTAAAAACAGCTTGATCATGTACAAGCCCAACAAAAGCGGACATTTGGATGTCATTGGGCAGGTAACTGAACTAAAAGTAAGTGCTACCTTCTGATGTTTCGCAGAATATGGAGCAGGTACTGCAATAAATATTCAAACACAAGTGAGCAGTGAAAAGCCTGTATCCACACGAGAGCATTGCATACTATTATGTTGTGCAACAGGCCAAGGGACTCTATGTCTGTCTTCATCTCTAACTTTTTTTTCTTTGAATCATTCAAAATGTACAGCAAGGCACACCAGTAAGTCTACTACCATTTTTTTCTGTGCATTGCTAATGTTCTTCGTGTTTCATTGTTGCAGTCATCACATTTGGGTTATCTGCTTGCAGTAGCCCTCAGTCGGCCTGATTATCAAAGCCTTGGGTCCTGCATTGGTTGCTGTCTCATCTTCCATGACTTCAGGTAGTCAGGGGTATAAAGCATGCAGCCGACACCAATACATCAGTCTTTCTTGCTGTGCGGTGCCCGAAGCAGAAGTAGTTCGCAAGTGTTGGTCGGCCGACTCCTGAAATTTTCATTTTTGAGTTTCAGAACCGAAGTCTTCAACTAAAGCTAAGTACCCCATTGGGGAAACTTTTTCTAGCTCTTTACCGATGTCAGTAAAAGTTAATAACTGTATTCCTTGTGGAAGGCAAATACCTCATAAAGATTTTAATTCGTACTGTATTCCTTGCCTAGGCCCTGACCAAGACATACCTCACTGTTGGTTTTGTGCCTTATTTAATGAACAAACTATCCATCATCAATATATTTATGCTTCTAAATATTTCAGTTCTCAGTTCAATTATCCAGATATGTCTTCCATAAGCCATCCAACTAACGACATTCTGAAAAAAAAATAAAGATAAAGGCAGAGACAGGCCGCCTAGGTCGAAAGCTGCCTACGACGCTTCTAAGCTAGTTACAAGTTTGCCAGTACTCAGTGAGGTGCTTTCGCAGCCCCTGATACCCGCTACGTCAGATTTGCAGGCCTCTACTGAGACCCATTTGGAGTCCAATATGCCGCGAGATGCTTCAGCTGTGGAACCTGTGGATGTCTCTACCTTGGATGGGTCCAGAACCACTGTGCAGGCACCGGCTTCTGAGAGTGTATTCAGGCCTACTGACTTGCATATTAAACTGACACCACCTTCTTCTTTTAGGCCTAAAACGCAAACCATGCCTAGAAAACCAACACCCAGACTGCATGCTCAGGCCTCTATGCCTAAAAAAATGGCTGAAGACCTTATTACTTTAATAAGGGGAAACCACCCCTTCCCTTCTAAGAGACATAGGACTGAATTTGCTTATGACTCTTCTGACCAGGATTCTGAAATTTCTGTTTCTTCTGATGACCAGGATTTACCCTTATCTACCTATGAGGATTCTGATGCAGAGGACTCTATTCCCTCTGCTTCCCCTCCAGAGGATTTCTCTTTTGGTGAAACCTTGCATACTCTTAGGGAGCATTTCCACTGGGAAAGCCAGGATTACTCTGATTCTAAAAAGATGCTTAGGGATTTCTTACTCCTGCCTCAACACAGGCCTTTAGCTATCCCTCCTTTACTAGACATTGTTGATGATGCCTTTTTGGAATCTAGTTTGGTCCCTGATTCTTTACCTCCTGCTCCCAGAAATCCTGATAGATATTACAGGGTTCCTGACTCTCACAAGTTCCTTTTTATAAATCCTACTGTGGATCCTGAGACCATTTCACAGGAACCCAAGGGCATTAAGGCTACTACTGCCAAAAATCCTACCTCTTCTGATAGAGACTCCAGGGCACTGGATAGATGGGGTAAGAAGGTATACACTTCTGCAGCCTTGGCCATTAGGGCCTTAAACTGTCAGTTTCACATGTTAACGTATCAGCAACATATTACTGGATTGCTTAAACAGAAAATGATGTTGATTCCTGACTGTGCTGAAAATAAAGATTTACAGGATTTAATGCATTCTGCTTGACAGGTTGGAAAACATACTTTGCAATATGGTTTTGATTCATTTGAAGCATCTTGCAGGGGCTGCTGTCACTGGGTCTGTACATAGAAGGCATGCTTGGCTTAAGGAGCAATCTTTGCCAGATCATGTTAAAGTTAAATTGTTGGATGCTCCCTTAAATCAGGACTGTCTTTCTGGCAACAAGGCAGAAGAAGTTCTTAAAAAATGGTGGAAAAAGCTAAATCAATGCAAACTGTTAAGGATTTCCTACAAGTACAGCCTTCATGATTTAGTAGGCATTGGTCCTTTCCTGCCTCTTTCAGGACTTCTCAGTCCAAACCCAGAAGTAGCAGATCCCCCAGGTTTCAGTCCCAGGGTATGCACAGGACTAAGCAGTAGGGGGGCTTCCACTTTCAAATCAGTGAGTACTAAGACTCCCCCCTATGGTAAGCTGTCTCAATGACTTAACCTTAAATCTTCCAAGAACTTCTCAACTGTCTGCTCCTTTAGGGGGAAATATTGCTCTGCAGGCCAAGAACTGGGAACTCATTACCCAGGAAAAATGGGTTTTAAATATAGTTTCCCAAGGATGTAGATTTCACTTCCACACATTACCAACCCCAAACGGTTGGCCAGATCTACCCCCAAATCAGTGGGCAGAGGCTCAAAAGCTAGTACTCTCTCTATTAAGCATAAAGGCTATTCAAACTGTACCAGAAGAGGAAAAGGGACAAGGTTTCTACTCAAGACTTTTCCTGGTTCCCAAAAAAGACAATTCACGGCATCCTATCCTGGACCTATCCATCTTAATTACTTATTTGGTGATTCCAAAATTCAAGATGCTAACTCTTCACCAGTTGCTTCCTATGCTAGGCAAAGATGCCTGGTTGGCAACACTGGATCTAAAGGAAGCCTACCTGCACATCCCAATCAGGGAATCTTGCAGAAGATACCTACGCTTCAAAGCAGGCTATATGCACTATCAGTTCTCTGCACTGCCCTTTGGCTTATCTATTCCATCCAGGTTATTGACAAAGTGCCTAGCTCCATTTTGCAGTCAAAGAAAATTTCAAATATATCCATACCTGGATGATTGTCTAATTCAGGCAGAAAGCCAGGACATACTTCTGAATCATCTGGCATTTGTACAAAAGGTGCTAACTTGTCTGGGTTACACCATAAATGAAAAGAAATATCATCTGGTACCCTGTCAACAAATTATATTCCTGGGAGCAAGCTTAAACACAACTTCCCAGATGGCTTTCCTCATGCCAGGGAAACAAATTCATTTGACAACTTATTTCAGACTAATGGTCACAAAGACCCTGCTACCTGCAAGGCAAATACTAGAAGCCTTGGAGTTTATGGCCTCCTGCATTCTACTAATTCCATATGCAAGACTGCATATGAGGAAACTACAATGGTATCTAAAAAGCCTATGGTGTCAAAATTCTCAGGATCTAGAAGCAATGATTACTATCATACCTTGCCTACGGTTAGAATTCTTTTGGGGGCATAGGCCTGCCACCTAAACAAGGGACTACCATTCACTCTACCCCCTGATGCCCAAACCCTAACAACAGATGCATCAGACTATGCATGGTGGGCTCACCTGGCAGGGAAGTGCATTCAAGGCAAATGGAAACCAAGTCAAGTGCACCTGCATATCAATCAAAAAGAAATGTTAGCTGTACAGAATGTGCTGACAGCCTTCAAGGAGCGCATTCTTCCAGAAAAATTAATGATAAAGACAGACAACACCACTGTCATGTGGTACATAAACAAGCAGGGGGGTACCCATTCCTACCCCCTCTGCAGACTAGCCATGGCTCTGTGGAAAACAGCCTTGAGCTACCATGTGCATCAACAAGCTCAATTCCTGCCAGGAAGACTAAATACACTGGCAGACGAACTAAGCAGAAATCTCATGGACCCACACGAGTGGAAACTGGAACCAAAGACTTTCAACATGTTGATATACAAATGGGGGAGTCCAGATATAGACCTGTTTGACTCTCCCCAGAACTACCAATTGGACAAATTCTGCACAAGGACTCCCCACAAACTAGCTTGGAAAGTGGATGCTCTGTCCTTCATCTGGAAAAATCAATCAGTGTATGCCTTTCCCCCTCTGCCTCTCCTCTCCAAAGTACTACTAAAGATCAAACAGGACAAACCAAGGATGATACTGATTGCACCAGACTGGCCTTGCCAACACTGGTACCTCTTCTTGTGCAGTGTGTCATTGCTGGCTCCATGGTACCTGCCTCAGACCCCTACCCTACTGTCTCAGCAGGACAGCCAGATTCTGCACCCTCAGCTTCAAACCCTGAACCTGGCAGCCTGGCTAATTATCTAATTTCTCCGTTACCATCCCTGAGTAAATGAGTGTTGGATGTAATTTTGGAGGCAAGGAGGCCTACTACTAGAAAATCTTATGCTGAAAAATGGAAAAGATTCTGTGCCTGGAACCAAACTCAAGGGTTGGCCACAGCAGCACACAACTTACCTCAGATTATCCAATACTTAACTGAGATGCTTCACAAGGGACTTCCTTTTTCCTCCATCAAAATTCATGCCTCAGCCATTTCAGCTCATTGCAACACAGAGCCACCCCTCTTCTCTCATCCACTGCTCAAGCAGTTCCTCAGAGGGGCAAAAAACTTAAGACCATCCAGGAGAGCCCCAACTTCAGCCTGGGACCTTAAGTTTGTACTGGAAAAACTCAGTCTTCCTCCTTCTGAGCCGGCTGCAAGTGCAAAGTTGAAATTCCTTTCTTGGAAAACAGCCTTCCTTTTAGAAATCACTTCAGCAAGAAGGGTATCTGAATTACAGCCCCTTATTTCATGCCGACAGAGTGTCCCTTAGGACCAATCCCTCCTTCATGCCCAAGGTGGTTTCCAGTGTGGCTGTTAATCAGTCCATTCATTTGCCAACCTTCTTTCCTAATCCACAGAACAAAGGGGAATCCTTAGATGTGCACAGACAACTGAGATTTTACTTGGACAGGACTAAACCTCAAAGGAAATCTGAACAACTGCTGGTGGCATTTGCTACAGGGGCAGAGGAGAAAGCTATTTCAAAGCAAACCATTTCCAAATGGATAGGCCATTGCATTCATTTCTGCTATAAGCACCATGGAAAACCTATCCCACAGGGGATTAGACCCCATTCAACCAGGGCTGCATCTACTTCCACAGCCTTTCTCAGAGGTGTTACTACCAGGGACATCCTAGAAGCTGCTACCTGGAGTTCTGTACATACGTTCACCAAGCATTACCATTTGCCTATTTTCTCTAAATCCAGAGCTGGCTTTGCCACTGCAGTCTTGCAGGGCCTTATAGCTGGTCCTAAGGCTGTCTAATTTCCTCCTCCCATTGTTAGCTTTGGGAATCTACCCAAATGTGATGGCTGCAACAGTGAAACACAAAGAACATAGTACAGTTGTGTACACTTACCATAAATGTAGATGTGTGAGTGTATTCACTGTTGCAGTCCTGGTTACCCTCCCTCCAGCCGCCTGACTTCTTCCGGCTATACCTCTACTCTCCTTTTCTATGCTTAAAAGCTTTTTGATGTATTGATGCAGGACCCAAGACTTTGATAATCAGACTGACTGATGGCTACTGCAAGCAGATAACCCAAATGTGATGACTGCATCAGTGAATACACTCGAACATCTACATTTATGGTAAGTGTACACAACTGTACTTTTCTGTTAAGCAACAAGGCATCAATCATTTATAGTTCATTGCACCATATCAGAACCAGCAGGAAAGGAGCTGTAGGTGCTGGAAATTCAAACCCAAAGTCATTTTGCAATATGGCATAATGGACATTCAGCTTATCAGTTCATAAAGTTAAATTGAATGAATACTCACCATGGAACATACTATGGAACATAATGGAAACAAGCTTTTCCATTGTGGTAGTTATAGTGGAGGAGGGATTGTAAGCTGTATTACTACTCCTCTCCTTCAAATGAGAGACATCTTGCCTTCTTCCTCTTACTAGGTTCCCGAATAATGAATAATATATAACCTAAGATTGTGAGTGGAAGACAGCATTCATTATACACGTAAGTTCACTGCTTGTTTTTCTCGAGTAACAAATTACATTTGCTGCTTCCAGTGAATGCATTATATGTGGCATGCAGCTGTATAAGAATAACTTCCTTTTGTTCAAACTAAAACAAATTAAACAAACTGAGGAGGGCAGGTATGTTTTTTTTTTCACTGACATATTTACCATAAACATTCATTGGCTTGAAAAAACATTGTTTGGTGAAAATGACATTGTAGAATACATCAATTTTGTGATGAAAGGTTAGAATTCAGAATCCAAGTATTATTGTACTGCAGTACCCGGAGGTCAACATTTTCCTAAAAAATTAAGATATAATGTGTTAGTTAATCAGACTTTAAAATTTACTGCACTTTTTTCAGCTGCCATATGCCTTCCAAGTGTGTTCAGCACAATGTCAAATTACAAAGCTTTAAGCAGAATTTTGCTTTCATAATCAATGCATATATTACCCTTAAACAAAGTAAGAATTGGTACCAGAGCTATTTAGTAACTAGAATACATTGATTTTAAACATGACATGTAAGATGGTAATAGTCTCAAAAGCAAATTCGTGCTCTTGGCATCTTGTGCCTTTGCTTGCTTACACATGGGGACAGTGTCAGTGCTGCGGGAGTTGGGAATTACTTACTTATTTATTAACATTCTAATAGTGTGGCCAGGAGTTGGGCACGGGTGGCATGAGGAGGGAAGATGCAATGACCTAACAGGAGTTGCTCTCTGGTCCAGTACTGAGCAGCATCTCTTAAGTTCTTCCACTTTTGGCGACACTTGGAAGCAGCCAGCATCTATATTATTTTTTCAGGTACAACTTCATTAGTCTAGAAGATGCAGTGCAAATTTTTATACTGACCATGTTTTTGCAGCAAAGTCTGAGCAGGTAAGATCAATAAGGATTTATGCTGATTATTAATCTGAAATGGAGTATATCACGTGGTTTATGGGACGTTTAATTTAAATAAGCAGGAATATATCTAAACATTTATAGTGAATTATTACTGCTTTTTTAAACGTTTAAACAAATGTTTTTTTGTAGGTTAGATTTGCAATGGGTAAAGTTTTATCATGTTTATTATGTTCATTATGTTTATTTTAAATAAGAACATCTATTCCAAGTAAAATGTGTTATAAAAAGCGAGGTCTGCAGCAGCTCCTGGGGCTGGAATTATAATATACATTGTGCTTGAAGTTTGCTGCCTCATTGTTGGCAATGATTGCACATAAGCAAGTGTTTGTCAAATTAATTTTTTAAGGTATGGAACACTAAATTATGTTCAATTAAAGAGGAATTATTATTTGAATGTCTTTTAAATTTTATTAAATGATGACTCTAACATTTCACTATGCTTGTGTTTTTAGTCATTATGGCATTTTGTGGTTTGACAGTTACACTTTTCAGGTTTGCAGATGAATTAAGGGAAGCTTTATGCAAAACAATTGTTTTTTAGTGAGTCACTACACACTACAGATCAAAGTAAAGTATTTTGTAATCCTGACAATTTACTTTCTGAGCCCTGGACTACATTTAAGTGGGGTGCGGTTTGGGTCATTATTTGTAATAAATTTCTTTTTTAAATGAAGCAAAATTGCTTGTTATTTTTATTGGTGATTATTAGCTTTAACTATCATAGAAAAAGTAAAGAATGTTTTAGTTAAGAATTATTTTTTCAAGGAAGCTTACCGTGAGGTTTTCAAGCAAAGTGCAGATTTCAGTGCATATAACTGAATTTCATTATCTGGGAACTAGCCCACGTGATTATGCCTTAAACATTAAAGCTTTTTTTTCAAAACTTCCTTCAACAGTAGTGATAACATTTTATATAATTATATTCTAGGACAACAAGCAATTCAAAGAAAGCATTACTACATGCAAATTACTTTAATTTCTATGTCTTACAATAATATCACAAAACAGTTAAGTCCTGTTAGTATCAACTTTCTATAGTTATATACTAATTAAGTAGATTTATACTATGAACATAGCAACAAGGAACAGACAAACAAAAAAGGGGGTAGAAGTTGATATATAGGTGGGCCATGTTGCCAGTGTTTGTATAAGAAAAGCTGATTACTTAAATGAGACCAGTGTGTGACTGGATAGTGCTACTTGATCCTGTTAAATTCCCCGTCATGTCTCTTCAAAAGGAGATTAAATCTTTACTCCCCATTTGTTTCCCTGGCTAAAATAATTTAATATGCTTTGGTCTGTTGAATTATTCTCCCACATCTCCATAAAGTCCAGTAATATTCATCTGCAGATTATTATCCTAGTATCTTCCACTGTGATGTAATGCTCAGTTTGGTTATTATAGTGAACAAGAATAACCCCAATTTAGCAGTCCTGGGGATCAAGTGCCTTTGTGCAGGTAAAAGCAAGATCTACAATGTTGCTCAGGTTCTTGAGCCCTGTACTCATGCAGGAAGGCTACCTGACCTGTTCTCAACTCACAGGCAAAACAGGATGTCCCCATAAGTGTAAGTGTATTGCCTTCAGGTGATATGCTCATAATAATTTTTGAAATACTTTACAGGCCCTGAATGAGACAGATATATGCTGCCATTATTCAAATGAACTGGCACCACACATGGGTATGAACTCAAAGTTCACAGTGAGATACTATCCATGATGTTAAACAAGATGATATGTCAAAAAGAAGTGTTAATGGCATGCATCCAAAAATCATGAGTATCACAGAAGCACTCACATATAAATGTAGTTTGGCCCCTTCTGCACCTATCTATTGATCTGAGTCATAAAACATACATCTTGGGATACTATGTCACTTCCTGTCACAATTAAATTGCACCATCAGTATTAGGATTTCCATCAACCATTTATTAGCCTGTGTAGTAGGCATATGAAAAAACATGGAAACACTTGCTGAAAAAAAATTCAATTGCATTTCTTTTCCTTACTAAAAGCAAACTAGGTAGTTTAATTTTCATTGTTTACTGTTACTTGCATTGCAGATGAATTACACAATTTTGTTTTAAATAAAGCTACTAAATTAAGGTAGGTTCTCTATATATTCAATTACAAGTGAATTGCTCATTTATTAATTTGTTTGTGTTTCTTTGTGTTTTAACTTTGGTAGAACACTAATTCAAATGGGACATTTTCAGGTTTAGCTTAAGGTAATAGTAGATCAATTAAGAATCATAATAAATAGTTACAAATAATGTATTTGTGATGGGATACAGAATATTAAACAGTAAATATCCAAGTTTTTGTAGGATGAATATATAGAATGTTAGATGGCACAATCAGTGCTACTATTTGCAGAATGTACATCTGTAGTAGTTACAAAGAGGAGGGAATAGAATAGTGAATAATAACGGAAAAAAAATCCAATGGGGGATGGGTGAGTCATGAGTATTAGGTAGACAGAGAGGAAAGAAGTCGGCTTTAGTAATTGGTAGAAGAATGGCAGAGTAGAAGGTAAAATAAGTACTTCCTTCTTATTTGAGTAAATTAATTATAGAGAAGAATATGAAGGGTGCTATCCCAAGAATTAGTTGTTATGATTTTTTTCTAAGTGGCAGTTCTGATCTGTAAGCATTTACACTGAGTAAATTTGGGTCTATATCACATGATCAAATGGCTATTCAATGAATAGCCATTCATCGAACACCTGTTTATTTAATCTGCTCTTCATCGAACAACAAATTTTAACTAGAGCAAACTAACAGTAGGCCAACAAATAAATAAATAAATAAAATTTAAAACCTACCAAGGTGGGAGGGGGCTATGCCCCCATACCCCCAATGTGGGGCTTTGCACTCCCACCTCCCCTAATTAAGTATACCAACTCCGAGATCACAGTGAAAAGTGAGGAAAAGGGCAATTCCCAGATGGTGGCCAACCGCTGGTTTGCCCTAGTTAAAATTTGCTGTTTGTTGAAAAGCGTTTTCGATAAACAGGTATTCGATGAATGGCTACTTGCTTAACATCCATTTGATCAAGTGTTATAGACCCAGTAAGTTCATACAGGCATTTTTTAGTTCACACTGGAGTTTAGTGGAGGAGTCCAAGGAACTTACATTTGGAGGAATAAATTGCCATCTTTTATGACTTAAAACTGAGAAACAGTGATGTTTTGGAAGGAGCTTATTTTGAGCAGTGGTGCCCTCTGTTTGATGAGTTCTGTGAGTAATGTTTTAGCTTTAGTAACTGCATCTTGGATCAAGAAGACATGCCTCTATTTATATGGAAGTTAGCATTTTAAAGTTTAATAACTAACTCTGAAAGATCTACAGATGAAACAAAGGAAGATTTTAGCTAAAAAACCTTTTAATGTAAAACCATGTAAATATTTGGATGAAAGTGAATTATTTGGGGTACATGACTAAATTTCATGGTCCAGACCACAAGATGAGTTTTAACTCTTTGTAAACATCTATTTAAAGGCTACCATTTATCTTTTTTAGAGTTCAGAAACTACTAGCATTCTAGGAGAAGTTAAAAATGTTTTAGTTAAGCAAACTGTTATGCAGAAAGTTTACTGTGAAAATTTCATTCAAATGAATGACTTTTGTCTTTGACTGAATTTCAGTCTATCTATCTATCTATCTATCTATCTATCTATCTATCTATCTCTATGTCTGTCTATCTTTTTATCTATCTATCTATCTATCTATCTATCTATCTATCTATCTATCTATCTATCTATCTATCTATCTATCTATCTATCTATCTATCTATCTATCTGTATCTAGATATCTATCTGGCTATCTATCCATGTAGTTCACTGGTGAATGATTGAACCTACATACTGATGAATGTACTATTCCGGCATTAAGAAGTTCGAAACTACATCAAATAAAACAACCTAAACATAAAACCTAAAGAGATTGAGAAAGGAAAACTATTTCCTCTCCTAATCTTCACACTAAGCTCCCCCAGTAACATTAGTCTCAAATTTGTCTGAATAGTGCCAGTGCTATGGGAAGTGTATTTATTTTTAGGGTAAGGTGTAGGGTTAGGTTTGGCTTGGGTTCGCAGTCACTACTAACCCTGCCCCTACCCCAACCCTAACCCTACAACTTACCTTAAAAAACACTTCCTGTAACACTGCCAGTATGCAAGATATGCTCACCCATACAAACATGCACAAACACACGGACTATGAACACTGCATCTATCTCCTTTCCTAACCCCACCCTAAGCCTAAAATACAGATACTTCCACACAAACATACAACACCCATCCCCTCACTTATCCCCAACCCTAACCCTGACACTGAAACACACACATAAACACTTTCACACCCTCTGAACCTGACTCTCCTGCCTTGACAAAACATGCCTTGACATAATGCAGCATACCCAGCTCCTGTCAACCCAATGGATGTTTGACATAGGTGTGTGTGTGTGTGTGTGTGTGTGTGTGTGTGTGTGTGTGTGTGTGTGTGTGTGTGTGTATATATATATATATATATATATATATATATATATATATATATATATAAGTAACAAAGGAAATATTTAGCATAGCTCAGTTAATTCATTTGTGTTGGTTGCATAGGTTTGCAACTTTTTCAGATAGTCATTGCCACCTTTTTCAGGTAGTCAAATTGGGACATTTTTATGGAAGCATCAACATTTACTGACAGAGCCTATCCAAAAGCACTACATAAGACTGGAATTCACTTTGTTGCTGAAATAAGAGCTCAGTTTCATAGAGTTTGACTTTTTTGTCTCATATCATTCTACTGTATTTGAGAAACAAAATAATTATTTAATTAGATTAGTGGAATTTAGAAAACATTCTTGTCCTAAAACTTCAGGATATTTGCCATTTTCCATATTTTTTCTCAGGATACAACTGACCAAATAGTGACTCTTCTGCAGAAACAGATAGTGGTGGTAACTATGGGCTAATTGGTTAAGTACTAAACCTACCTAATTTTCCTGAAAGGTGGGAATCAAACCCTGTATTTTGTATTTGTAAAATCTTTACTCATTATGTCAATCTCCAGTCCCTAACACTTAACCCCAAAATCTGTCCCCCATAAGTATTGAACCATGTTTACCTGTCTTTTGACATAGTGGTAAACTCTTCAAGATTGCCTTTAACCACAGTCTGAAATATATACTAAATCCATGAATTTGCCTTACACTGAATAGCATGTGTGTGAGAGCTTTTCTTTCTGTTTCTCCTTTGTAAGCAGGTTTTGCACAATAGCATTAACTTAGTGTAACAAAACATAAGTGAGTGAATAAATGTTTAGTACGTTCAGTTACACTGCTTCAAGCACATGCACAGGAAAGCATAAAACAATTTGGTGAAGAACATTTGGGTGAGTCTGGAAGAAAGCAAGATGAAGCAAGGAAGCCCACCAAAGAGATAAATGAATAGCAAGAGAGAAGACCTGCATCACTTTTGTCAAACAGGTAGGAGAGTGACACTGACCTGAGACAGGTTGTGACAGTTGAAGCAACATCCAAACATCATGCAGTAAATGGGAAAATGGAGCTGTTGATAATAATGATGACGATGTTAATGAAAATAAAACAAAAATAAAATAAAATAGAATAGATAATAGCAGCCACCTTTGTAATTATACCCACTCATCCATTTCTTGCCTTTATCAAGTTGGGAAATCATGTTGAAAGTAGAAACTGAAACAGTAGTAAAGATAGCACTGTGGTATGGCCATGGAGTCAGTATATATAATGTAGATGGTGTGGGAGGTAGGTTTTTAGATCATCATTTTTGGACTTTATCTTTTGGAAAACATGAGATGAAAAACTGCTTTGATGATTCATAGTTAAACTGTTTAAATGTGGGGGTGGGGGGTGAAGATGTTATGTTGGGGAAAGTATTATTTGGCAATGGAGTAAGAATGTGCATATGTATAGAAGGTTGAAAAATATGTTTATAGAAGTGGAAAGTAAATATAGGGTAACAGATATTAAAATAAATGTGCCTTTTAATTGATTAGCATTTTTTGAGCTGACATGGAAAATGTATACCACTTTGTTGCTAAAACATTCTATGTTAGCAAACCACACTAAATGGCACATTTCTTCAACATTACAGTAATTATATACATCGCTAATTAAATATATCACTCTTTCACTACACCCTCTCACACCACAGCTCTTCTCTCCAGCTACAAATCCTCCCATATTAAACTACATTTTTCTAATCATGCCTTCCTTACTGTTCCTAACACACCGAACCCCTATCTCCCACCTACTACTCCTAACAGCTTTATACCATGCCAGCTCCTATACCTCCAATCAGCTTCCACTCTCTACTCCTTACCATACTCCCACACAGAACCATCTCCACCCTCACACAAATAATCATGTCTTTTCCATCTCCTCCTCTCTGTTTCAAATCAACCCTCTGCACCTTTTTAATCCTAAAATTATTTCCACTACTGCTAAGACACTTACTCTTAAACAAATATTAGACCATCCAGAATATCCTAAATCCAAACCAAAACACACTAAAATAACTTCCTTCAATAACCTCATCTTAGCTGGATACATTCACTCCAATCCCAGACCTAACCCACCCAAAAATAACAATTACCCTCCCCCTTCCTCTAACCTTTAATCCCACTACAATACTCTTAAATTTTTCACACTCGATACCCAGAGTCTCAACAACAAAGCACATCAGTTTCAAGCATGGCTAAGTAATAACCAACCTGACATTGTAGCCATCTCTGAAACTTGGCTCAAACCCCACATCTTTGACTCTGAAATCCTACCCTCTGGATTTCACACTCTTAGATGTGACCACCTAAAGAAAAAAGGTGGAGGTGTTGCTTAATCTATTCCAATCTACTTACCTTAATTCCCCTACCAAACCCCATTCCTAAATTCGCCAATGCAGAACCAACAGCTGGTCTATTAAAAATGAATAATCACAAAAGCCTATGTATCATCACCCTTTATATCCCACCCAAAAATAATCTCTCAACCCTTGAAGACATACATCAGTGGGTCTCAGCTGAAATTAACCTTGAAACATACATACTAGGCGATGTAAACTTCGACTGGAAAAATATCAACAGTCCCATACCCTCCCTGTCCATTAACCTCTTTAACTTTACTCAAGTAACCCACTCCAACACCAGACCCAATAAAACAAATTCCCCAGGATCCACTCTTGACTGGATTTTAGTCACCCATCCAAATAAAATTACCAACTCTGGCACCATCCCTGACTCTATTAGTGACCACCTCCCAGCTTTCATTTACTGTGCAACCACCTCCCATCCTCACCAACATCAATATATTCAAACCCGCAACCTTAGCAAATGTGACCCAAAACCTTCTCTAACTATCTCAAACAAATGAATTGGAACATTCTACAAACCCTTCCACTCGATAAAGCCATAGACCACTTTAATTCTACTTTCCTAGATGCTCTAAATTCCCCAGCTTCCCCAAGGAAAAAAGAATAAAAACCAGTGGCGGCTGGTGACTTCAAATCAAAGGGGAGCTACAGGAGACAGCTGAATGGGTGGGGTCAAGGCGTAGGGGTGTGGCCAACCAGAAAGGGGAGGAGCTATGCTCAAAACCACAAAAACTAACTTTAATTAAATACGCTGCCCTGGGTGGCAAACCATCATTATGAGAGTCCAATCAAGACAAAAATAAGTGTAGAAGAATAAAAATATTTCAATGCATTGGCTGCATGACAGCTTACTTAATATCTAGATGGAAACAAAAGGTTGTGAGGCATGAAAAAAAAATTACTTTTTAAATACATTACTGCAATGCCAGTTAAAATCAAGTATAAGAAAAACCAGAAGCACTCAACTCAAACCACTTCTCCTTGCACTGCAGTTCTAATTATAATTTATATTCAGTTTTATTAAAGTACCAAGTAACATGCTGAAAGTAGAAATCTCTGTGATTCCCCCACTTGTAAAAATGTTTCTTATCCAAAAAAGACCTGCTGCCTGACAACTATCTACTTTTACATGGGGAAAACATGATCAAAGTAAAAAATGAAAAGCAAACAAGAAACAAGCTCAAGATACATTGCTTAAAGGATTACTGTACAGGTTATGGACCACACATGATTGGCATTCTGTTTAGTTTACGGGTAAAGTCTGTAGAGATGACTGGAAGTCTCCAACAAGTGTAATGAGCTTTTTAAAATAATGGAATCCTGTCCTTTAATACCCAAGGCTTATACATTATCTAGTCAAGTATTCTCTGCATGGCAACAACAGAAAGGCTTTCAATGTTGGCAGTTCTTTAACAGTATGCTTATTAAAGCTTACTTGCATCTTATGATCTCAGACAAGCTTACCTTATGGTCATTAAAGCATTGCTACTTAAACACAGAGCAACAGGCACTTTCTGAGAAATAAGCATAAATCTGAGTAATAAGCATAAATCAACAGTACAAAAAATATGACAGAAACCAGACCATTCTGTAAAAATCAAGGACAGATGAAAAGCCACTGTAGTACTTGTGTCTACCTTGGATGGGGGGTCACACTGCATATTTACACTGCATAACTACTCCTTGCCTTGCTTGGACACATCCAGAGTCACTACATGGGGGAGTGGGGTGCAACAAGTATGTCACAATTTGAAATGTCTCTGGCTGACTGTGATGGCCCTGACACATTTGTCATACCTCTCAACCTCAGAGCAAGAAATCTGGACAAAGCCATACAAAGAAGTGGGACAACGGCCCAAAAATAAGGACAATTTTTAGATATTGCTGTAATAAACTTAGAAAGATAATAGAATAGTAGTAGGTCTTGCATTAGTATGAATTTTCTGAAGGGTATAAAATCTGAAACTCAAATGTCTGTCATTATTTTCTAACTTCAGTCTTTAGTGATTTGTCACTAATTTGCCAAAAAACACAATTTTATGAAAAATGGACCAAAAATGTGATGCAAAAATATAAAATAGCCACACAATACAGCTGGGAACCAATCAAAGAAGGGACACTTTAATATTAGTACTGCTAACTTGAGCAGCTGACA
The DNA here is from genome assembly GCF_019279795.1 of Protopterus annectens. NCBI lineage: Eukaryota > Metazoa > Chordata > Ceratodontiformes > Protopteridae > Protopterus > Protopterus annectens. Next base: position 1,002,351,200 of record NC_056730.1, on the reverse strand, counting down.
AAATAAAATAATATACATGCATTTCAAGTAATCTATAACTTTGATTATTACAGTTATTTCTTAATTGTAAACCCTCCATGTTTTCTTCCAAAATTGCTATTTTGCGGAGGGATTATTAGGGGGAAGAGCAACATTTTGAGCCAAAATCGGGGACAGTTGAGAGGTTGGCTATGCCTAATTGTATAAAGCAATTTATTTGCATGTACCTCTGAACCTGTTAATGCAGTAAATCTGAACAAGGCCAAATATATTGGGGGAACATATAAATAGTACTAAAAATTGCTCTTGTATAAATTGAGACAGTTGATAGAATAACAGTTCTTACTTTAGCATGTATTTTTCGGAAGGTTATGAAGTCTGAAACTCAGTGTATCATTTAGTGACTTAATTCCTAAATGATTTGCCAGAAAACTACACATTTTATGAAGAAGAAACCAAAAATAAGAAGCAAAAATCTATTTATTCTTTGAAAATCTGGACAGTTGGGAGGTTTAGTTCAGCTGGGCCTGTCTGAGTTTAATGCCCTTCCCCCCTGACAAAATCATGGTAGAATGGAGCCTCTGCAGCCATTCCAATGAACCATTACTTGGCTATTTCACTCCATTTACCATAAACACTAATGTGCATACTGCTTTACTTCTATGATGAGTTGGACTTCATTTTAAAGTTTTATTTTGTATTTTACAGCACAAACACTAAGTCATCTGCTAAACAAAGCAATGTAGTCTCACAATGAAAACTTAGCATTAAAACTTATCTGTCCTTGAAACTCACATTCATTGAAACAGCATTGAAACTCACATTCAAAGAAAATGTTTAAGAAAATTAATCTTGGGCTGTTTTCAAATCATAGGCCCCTTACATATGAAACATACATGTGCTCTTTGATACACCTTCCGCATTGTACTAAATTATATTCCTTGTACAATACAGTACAGTTGTTAGAGGGCATTTTAAATTTGTTTTGAACATTTTTCCAGTAAGCAATGAAACAAAACGCATGCACTCATAATGGCAAAACTGCCCAGTTCAGAACATTTATCACAAAAGTTTACTCAGACTTCTACAGTCCACCATTATCAGTAAATATGCACAATTCTACAGTCCACCATTATCAGTAAATATGCACAATTCTACAGCCCATTATCATTATTATATGCACAATCTCTGAAGAAGTAAATGTCATCTAAATAATTCCACATTAAAGAAATCTGTAACTAATGAAGAGGTTGCTGCTAGCAAACACCTTTATATTTCATGGATTCATCGAAAAATAAAGCGTCTGTTGCCCCTCAGGAATAAATTGCCTATATTACATTAAAAAAATGATAAGCTAGTAATATTGCAAGAGGAAATGGATGACAAACTGATAGCAGACTCATAGTTAGTATCTTCACCAAGGAGAACATTTTCAGTACAGCAGCATCCAACCCTTGTGGGAGTAGAACTCACAGCCTTCTGCATCAAAAGCAAGTGCACAACCTGTTGTGCTATTAACAAGGCAAACTGACTTCTCTTAAGCAACACTAAACTTCTGTTCCCCTGCAGCTTTCAGCTTCTTGTAAAATCTACTCAATACTCAACTGCATCTCAACTTCTCAGCACAAGAAAACTGCAAAAAGCCAAAATGTATTTGGGGGGGGGTAAAAGCCCAAAACCAGGGACATATTAAACATTGCTTGTATAATCTTGGAAAGTTGCTAGAATAAAATGCTGTGTTACCACCATACATTTTACTGCCAAGGTCCCTGTGCAAAACAGTTAGAGTAACATACCACTATGCCACATCAGCTGCTTTGTAAAAGAGAGGAAGACTGAAACTTAAATGGCTATCATTTAGTGAATTCAGTTCTCACCATAGCTGTCAACCTCTTAGTACAAAACACCTGGACAAACCCAGTAATGAGGGAATACAGCCCTCAAACATATTCAGTGAATTCAGTTCTTGCCATAGCTGTCAACCTTAGCACAAAAAACCTGGACAAAGCCAATAATGGGGGAATACAGTCCCAAAAATAGGAACAAATTTCAAATATTCATCTTATAAACTTAGAATAATGCTAGAATAAAAGGTTGTGTTACAGTTGTGTTACTATGTATTTTCTGAAGAACAGGAAGTCTAAAATTCAAATGCCTGTCAATTTTACTGCTGACAGAACAAAAAGAATTTTCAGCAGAGACCCAGGGAGAAATACTGCAGACACGTCTTTGTAAAATGACAGGGCACCAGAGCAAATCCACACAAACACAGAGAGGAGATGCAGACTCCACACAGAAGGCACCCCAGCCAAGAATCAAACCAGAAAACCTATAGCTGTGAGGCAGCAATACTACCACTGCACCATCAAATATGCAAGGAATTAAATATTCAGAAACCTGAAGTCTGAAATTCAAATGCCTGTCAATTTTATTTAACATTTGTTAATCAGAACAGTCTAACTTGGATCAAAAAAAATTTTCAGCAGAGGCCCAGGAAGAAATAATGCAGACATGTTTTTGTAACATGGGAGAACACAAAAGCAAACCCACACAAACACAGGGAGAAGATACAGACCCCACAAAGAAGGCACCCCAGCCAAGAATCAAACCTGAGAACCGGCAGCTGTGAGGCAACAATGCTACCACTGCACCATCAAATATCAAGCATTGCAGCATTTGCTAACCACAGATATTATGAGGAACAGATCAGATCAAATATGAGGCAAAAATCTGCAATTTTGTTTTTTATAAATGGTGGTGGGTAGGGAATTCAGGTCTTTAACACCTGCATACAAGGTGCAGGGTTCAAGCCTGAGGTAATCCCTACCACACACACACACACACACACACACACACACACACACACACACACACACACACACACACACACCTGTAGTAGCAAACCACAAAATCTTAATATACTGCCCTGGGTGCCAAACCGTCATTATGAGAGTCCAATCAAGACAAAATGAAGTGTAGAAGAATAAAAATATTTCAATGCACTGGTTACATGACAGCTTACTTAATATCTAGATGGAAACAAAAAGGTTGTGAGGCATGAAAAAACAAATTACTTCTTAAATACATTACTGGAATACCAGTCAAAATCAAGTATAAAAGAACAAGCTTCTCCTTTCACTACAGTTCTAATTATAATTTATATTCAGCTTTATAAAAGCACCAAGTAACATGCTGAAAGTAGCAATCTCTGTGATACCCCCACTTGTAAAAATGTCTCTTATCCAAAATAGATCTGCTGCCTGACAACTATCTACTTGTTTCATGGGGAAAACATGATCAAAATAAAAAATGAACAGCAAACAAGAAACGAGCTCAAGATAAATTGCTTAAAGGATTATTGCACAGGTTATGGACCACACATGATTGGCATTCTTTTAGTTTACGGGTAAAGCCTGCAAAGATGACTGCACATCTCCAACAAATGTAATGAGGTTCCGAAAATACTATAATCCTGTCCTTTATTACAAATACTGTCATATGCATTTCAATACCTAAGGATTGTATATTATCTAGTTATGTAAATATTCTCTGCATGGCAACAACAAAAAGGCTTTCAGTGTTGGTAATTATTTAACAGTATGTTTATTAAAGGTTACTTGCATCTTACAATCTCAGACAAACTTACCTGATGGTCATTAAAGCATTGCTACTTAAACACAGAGCAACAGGGCACTGCGACAGCATGCATTTTCTGAATAATAAGAAGCATAAATCAACAGTATAAAAATATGACAGAAAACCAGAACATTCTGCAAAATCAAGGACAGATGAAAAGTCACTGTCGTAGTTGTGTTTACCTTGGATGGAGGGATACAATGCACATTTACACTGCATAACTGCTCCTTGCCTTGCTTGGACACATCCAGAGTCACTACATGGGGGAGTGGGGTGCAACAAGTATGTCACAATTTGAAATGTCTCTGGCTGACGGTGATGGCTCTGACAATCATACCTCTCAACATGGGAGCAAGAAATCTGGACAAAGCCATACATAGAAGTGGGACAAAGGCCCAAAATAAGGACAATTTTTAAATATTGCTCTTATAAACTTAGAAAGATAATAGAATAATAGTAGGTCTTAGTGCTACACAATAGTGAAGGAGGAACTTGGGTGACAGTGAACCAGTTACTTCAGTTAGGAAGGGGTGAGACTCCAATTTACAGTTTCTTTGATTTAATTTAAATAAAATCTCAGTAGAATCACACAATACAAAATATGTTACACACAACATGCATCCAAAAATATAGAGACAAAGCTATTTTAACATTTTTTTATTTTCAAACTTGAAAATAATATAGACATTTTAAATTCTAAAGATGACATGTAAAATTATTTACAAACAAATTATACTTAGCAGTTAGAAAATAATTACTAGATTACTAGATTCAAAATATATGTAATTTGCTTTTTTGGTACAGACATAAATCCTTCAACATTATATCAATAATCCCAACACATCAGTGTAACAAATAAATGTCAAGTCATCCACTCTAACTATATAACCAAAACAATTTTCATATCTGTGAATACATCTATCTAATCGCCTTAGCATTTGTATTCCTCGATCACCTACATCTGACATGAGCTACATGAAAACACTGCCAGTCATACTAAACTGTTTCACTTCGAGTACACAAGGCAGTAATGTGCATATACAAAAAAAAATTTCCATGTCTATAAATGTGAACATTAATCACCCAAGTCTTCTATACACATGGAAGAAGACATAACTGTACTGAACATCTCTGAAAAATTTTACATGGGATATAGGGACAGGAGGGCAACAAACAGCTGAAGGTACAGTTTACAATGTACCAATCAATCAAACAGTTGGAAAAGTGAATCATGAGCTACAATACTTACTTTACTTCTGCATCACCTTCACTCTGTTCTTCTTCTAACTTCTTTTCTTTCTTCTTCTTTCTTCTTCTGTTCTTCCTTCAGGCTAGGCAAGCACAGGCTGCACAGCACAGATATTACCACCCAAATAAAAAAAAATTAAAAAATCCAATACCAAATTAAATTATTAATAAAATCGGACTCCTTGCTTAATCACAGTAACGAATCAATCCACATTCCACAAGCCCACAACTGACTGATTGATTCTCGCTCTTTTCCCAGCACATAATGCCCGGGAAGAGAGCGACAACCAATCAGCAGCATTTAGCCTAGCAAGCACGTTATGACGTGCCTGCGGACGTCGCAGTCCGAGCCCCTTCCAATTCTATGCGGTTTGGAACTGCATAGACTTCTGGGCATCACAATGATGCCTTCATTACTCCTCCAGGCTGCAATGAAAAGAAAAAAAAAAAAAGCTGTTTAAAACTGCCGCAGCCCGAGGCGGTTAAAGTGCGCAATGCGCATGCGCGTACTTCTGAGTCGCGGACTCGAAATTTGTTTAAAGTACAAAAAAAAGGTATTTTTTTTTACATTTTTTAAAACACTTAAAACACTTTACTACTTTTTAGCTGAGGGGGCTGCAGTCCGGCAGTCCGATGCCACGAGCCGCCCCTGATAAAAACTATAACTGCCCTTTGGCTAACCAAAGAAACAAAGCAACTTATGCATCAAAGAGACAAATCCTGGAAGCTTTACCAAAAGAATAAACTTCCCAAAACCCTTCAATATACACAGCCCGTAACTTTGCAAAAAAAAAAAAAACAAATCTTCAAAGACAAAAAATCCTACTACACTAAGCTCCAGTCCAACCATCCCTAAAACCCTAGGCTTTTTTTGGAACTCTGTAAAGCCACTCCTCAACCCAGGCTCCAAAATAACCCCTGTCTGAACTCAAGTAAACTTGACCTTGCATTAGCCTCACTATTCAACTCTTTCTTTATAGAGTCAATATCCGACCTAACAAAAACTTTTCCCAACAATGACCCATGTGAGCCATCTGTCCTATGTTCCACCTCATCTAAATCCCCAAATAATCCCCCCCCCCTATGTTTGAGCTTAAACCTGTCTCCACTAACTACATAAAAAGACTTCTATCCAAACTTAACAACTGCTCCAGTGCACCTGACAACATCCCCTCTTCCTTTCTCAAGCCTGCTGCCAACAGTATAGCTCTACCAATTAGTATCCTAATTAATAGAGGCATAAAGGAATCCTATGTCCCTAAACTCTGGCATTCTGTCTTTATTCTTCCTCTCCACAAGGGAGTCATAAACGCTAATATTTCAAACTTCCGCCCTATAGCTGTTCTCTCTCCAATCTCTAAAATCCTAGAAAAATGTATCAACCTCCAACTTATGCCTTTTCTGACTAAAACCCAACTTCTTACACCTATCCAACATTGCTTCCGATCAGGACATAGCACCATAACAGCTCTACTCTCATTCTTAGAAACTGTCGATCAAGCCATAGATTCTGGGAACTTAGTATCCACAGTGCTCCTAGATCTCTCTAAAGCATCTGATACTGTTTCCCATAAGCACCTTCTAAGTCACCTCTCAAACCTAAATCTCTCCCAAAACACTCTTTCCTGACTCTCAAGCTATCTGTCAGATAGATCTCAGGCTGTGAAATGGAAAAAGGGCATGTCACCTTTCTTACCCACCCCTACGGGAGTACCACAGGGGTCCATCCTTGGACCAATGCTGTTTAATATCTTTATCAATAACTTTCATGCTGCTATTCCTAATGCCAAAGCCATCCTATATGCAGATGACTCTACACTTATTTGCTCTGCCTCTAACTTCCCTGAACTCCTATCTAAAACTCAGACTGCCTTCTGAACTACTGTGATCTGGATGTGCCAAAATCACCTTTCTCTCAATGCTAACAAATCTAAAATACTAGTATTCACACCCTCAGAATCTTTCTCTTTTAATAAAAATTCCTTCCACGTCCTTAGCGAAAGCAACTCTCCAATTGAAGTTGTTCCCTTTGCCAAACTACTTGGTGTAACTATAGATGAACACCTCAAGTTTGACATCCATATTCAGCAAAATAAAAAGAAAACCCACCAAAAATTAGGTGTACTGTACAGGACCAACCACTTCCTCTCTACTTCTACCAGGCTTACTCTGGCCTTCTCTTGCCTCCTTCCCTCCCTTCTGTATGGTGTTAGTACTAACTAACTTATCCTCTTCCATCACTTCCAAACATGAAAGTTGTTATAGCAAAATTTATAAATTTGCCACCAAAGCCAAACATTACACTCATCACTGTGTTACCCTCAAATCCCTCAACTGATTAGAATTCACAGATTACCTGGACTTCCTCCAGCTCACTACAGCACATAGACTAATACTTTATCCAACCAAATGCCACTCTCAAACTAACATCCTTCCCCCATACACCCCAAATAGAACTCTCAGATCTGAATACCAAAACTTAATTACTGTCCACAAACCTAAACGTCCTGCTGGACAACTTCTCTCCTTCTTCTTAGGTAAGAAATGGAACTCACTCCCTTCCACACCAAGGACAATGTCAAACACAAACAACTTCAAAACTCAGCTTTGCACCTACACCTACCTCTCCTCCAATTGGAAATGTAACTGCATTCTCCCTACTTAGAACTCTTTAACAAAAGCCCCGGGGAGGGTATCCTCCTGAGTTCCTAAGCACCTTATAGCTAGCTATCACCTACTATAGCTAATTCCTATACAATCTCTCACTCTAAATATTGTAAATAGCTTTTGACATTTGACTTTAACTGTGTGAATTTGTTAAAATGTATCTGCACAATATTTTTACATTATGGGCAATATTGCTCATGCTTTGTATTATTTGATATGTATTTGTACTTGCACTTTTATTTTTATTGGACTGCTGTCTTTACTGTAATCTGTTTCATGGAGCATTTCTCCCCCGGCCTCCATTGAAAATGGGCTCTCTGGGCCCACTAGACTTCCCTGGTAATCAAACTGCAAATAAGTAAGTAAGTAAGTAAGTAAGTAAGTAAATAAATAAATAAATAAATAAATAAATACATAAATAAATAAATAAATAAATAAATAAATAATGTACAATGCTACCTGGGCTGTTTACTTAGAAAAGTCAGCAAAAGTATGGGCTAAAGTGTACTTCAGCTAGTTTTGCAATCCAAAAAGTTGTGAATTAACTAAACATCTTCCTAATACTGTCCAATTAAGCACATTAGGTGCAACAAGGAAAGGATCCTGTCAAAGAAAGGCAACATGTACAGTCCTGGATTAAGTTTAATTCAGGTTACGCTTGCTTTCATCTACTGTTGCAACATAGGCACATCATTTTGTCTCCCTTGGACCTTGTCTTTATTGGCCGAGCACCCAGTACCCAGTGTCTATGCTGGGTCTACCAACTACTCTCTGACCCTTAGATTTACTCCACTTTTTTGGTGCTGGTCATGGATCGTGAGGATGTCCTGGGGACTTATGTCATCTGTCCTTCTGTACGGGAACATTTTGTTTATGTAAAATCCTCCTACTCTATTTCCTCATCCTCTATATGTGTTGATTATGTTTGAGGGTATCTCCCCACTTTGGATCATGTTTCCTCTTTGCTAGGATATCAATTAGGACCCTCCCATGCCACCCTCCTGCCACTCTGCATGTCTCGAGCCACTTATTAAACCTGGGTTGTCTGGGCCATAGTCAAGACTTTATCCTTCTATGCCACCAGAGTGGCTGTCATAAAGGAAGAAGTCTGACAGATATCCTTACAGGTTACATGTAAGACATTTCTTTCAACAGAGGTTAAAGTAATAATGTTGTCTTTTACATATGCTAAATAAGCACTTTCTGTAATAATTTTATAAGAATGCTTTGCCTCATAACATATTTAACTAGATTACAAAGATATTGGTGTTTGGATTCCTTAAAATATGCATGTAGCCTCATACTTGACTCCCTTGTAGATTTATATGATACATTTTGGCACATCCCTTAAGAAGGCATTTCAATCAGGAAGCTAAAATATCTAGGACAATCTTAATCCAGTAAGAATTTCAGCAAGGAATTTAGACTTTTTTAGGAAGGAGATATTCCATCTAAAATTTATAAAAAAACAACTGTTTAAAAAAAAATAATGAAAAAAATAAATGAAAACAACCAAACAGTCATGGAATCTTATTAACAAAACACCAATTTATTCACAAGACTTAGCACTTCAGCTTAGCACACAGCCTTCAAAGAGTAACATACATTGAAAACACTCTCTATTATATACAATATTCCCTTCAATTAACCCTTAATTACCTAATTACTAACCTCCAATTGCATTCTTTATTTAGGCCTAATGGTTCCATTGTATTATATTTTAAAATAAAAAGTGTCTCCTTATACAACAGCTTACTTTTTATTTCTTGAGATTCTCCCAACTGCAACTTCACCAGTTCTAAAACAGTTGCTTTCAAACAACTTGAACTAAATTTATGACAAAGTTTAAAATGATCCCCCAAAGGACTTTCCATTTTTATATTAATAATACCCCTAATATTCTCTTGTATGTGTTTTTTAAAAGATCTAGTAGTTTCACCAACATAATATAATCCACAGTCACATTTCAACAAATATAAGTGTTACAATTATAGAGCCAATTTGGAAAAAAATACACGCCATTAAGTTTCCTAACAACATACTTACAGATGCAACATTTATTACACATATAGGTATGTTTATTCACAACCAATTCATTATACATAATAGCATTAGGTGGAACAAAATCTTTATGAATTAACATGTCGTCCAAACTTCTACCTTTCTTATAAGCTATTTGAACATTATTGGGCATTATTTCATAGGTTCATAGGTTCATAGGTAGGTACTAGTCTAGTGGCCCTAGGGCCTATATAAGCCTAGCCAAACAGTACCCTGGCTTTTGCCACCCAAGAAAATTATTTTCTTGTGCCCCTGTCAAGCAGAGCCACAGAAGTGATCCCTGGGGTGAATTTCCTATCTCCCATCCAATCATCAAGATTTTTCTTGAAGAGTCCTAATGAGGAACTTTGTTTGATATAGATAGGTAGTTTGTTCCAGAGTATGGGAAGTATCTGAGACAGGAATCTATCCCTTCAGCTTGTTCTGCTTATTGTGGTAACAAGGTTTAGGTCCCTAGAGCATGTAGCTCGGAGAGATTGGGATTTCTTTACGTGGAGCATGTCCAACAGCTCTGGGTTTGACATAGCTTTGTATGTTAGGCAGGGATCACCTCTGAGTAGGCGATATGCGACAGAGTAAAGCTGGAGTTTTTTGAGACGGTTTGCGCAGGGCATCTGTTTGAGGCCGGTAATCCTTTTGTGAGGTATTTCTGTGGCTTTTCCAGTTGTTGTATATGTCTTGTGAGGTACATACCAAAAGGGGCATTGTACTCTATAATGGGTCTAATGAGTGATGAGTAGAGGGGAACAATGACCTCTTTTTTCCTGGATGAGAAACCTTTTGTGTGTGGTGTGCCATGTAGAAGGATTTCCTGACTACTGTGGCAATGTGATTATCAAAGGAGAGACTACTGTCCACCTATGTCACTAGGTCTCATCACACTTTTTGTGTTAAGTAGACTATCGCCTATGTGGTAGTTCATGGGTACAGAGTTTTTACCAAAAGGGATAACAATACACTTTTTGGCATTGAGCTTGAGGCCATGGCTTTGACCCAGGCATCTGTCTCAATGAGGCCCTTTTGTAGGATGTCCACATCGTTAGGAGTTTTGATTATGGCTCCTAGTTTACAGTCATCTGCAAACTTTGTTAGCCAAAGACCTTCTGTGTTAGCCTGTACTTCAGAGAAGTAGATGCCAAACAGGAGAGGACCCAGGACTAAACTCTGTGGTAATCTACTTGTCACTGGTCTGAAGTTGGATCTAGCATCTGCTGCTTTCACAGTGTGGGTTCTATCAGTGAGCCAGTTGGCAACCTATCTTGCAACATATGGATTTACACCTAGTTTAGTGAGTTTATCTATAATTTCAGAGAGGGGGATGGTGTCGAAAGCCTTGGCGAGATCTAGATAGGCTGTATGAACCAACTTACCCTCATCTATGGCTTTAGTGACTGCTTTAAAAAAGACAATCATATTTAGGAGATATGATCTGCTTTTTACAAACCCGAATTGGGTAGAATCCAGAGTTTGGAGATTACCCATGTCATTGTTTATAAGTTCCATGATGATAAGTTCCATAGCCTTGCAGACCAGGCTTATCAGGCTGATGGAGCAGTAGTTCCCAGGGTCTGTGGTGGCTACCCCTTTGTGGAGGGGGATAACAGTTACTCTGCACCATTCAGTGGACACGAAGCCTGAGGTGAGGGTATGACTGAACATGGTACTTAGGTGGGGTGCCAGTTCATTCTGTATTTCATGTAGAACACGGCCTGGGATGTTGTCAGGTTCCATGGATGCTGTGTTCTTGGCTTTGGAGAGTGTGTTTTTTACCTGTGCAGCCATAATTACAGAAACTTTGCATTCTTCTGGTATAGAGATGGGCCTTTTAAGGGGTGAGAGAGGGATAAAGTTAGCACTGAACCAATCTGCCAGGATGTTGGCAATATCAGTTGGTTCTGTATATTTAGTGTCATTGTGCTGTAACTCAGAGCAGATCTGACTGTTGCCATTGAGATTCTTGACATAGCTATAGAATGCTTTGTGGTTGTCTTTAGAATCAGTGGCAATTTTGTTTTCATAACTAGCTTTGTAGGATTTTATGAGGGATCTCAGCTTTTTACTAAGGCTGACCACGGAGTTACTCCAATCATGGGATTTACTTTTTTTTGCAGCAGTTTCTTTCTTCTGTTGTAGAGTTGTTTATGGCAGGTTACCATCAGATTGGCTTCATTTTTTTGGAGGATAGCATCTTGGTTCTGTTAGGGATTGCACGATCCATGCACTCATGTAAGTGCTTATAAAGTGCATCTGTATAGGATTCAGCAGTCATACCTCTATTGTCCGTCAGCATGGGTGTCATGAAGTTTGCCACTTCTGCCTTAAGCAGCGTGAAGTTGGTTTTGAAGAAATTTTTTACGGTGTTTTCCTGATGTATGGGCATACTAAAAGTATTATTATAATGTCTGTCTAATATTTTACATCCGGCTTCAATGACTTCATTAATATCACACCCTCCACTGACAAACATTTCAGCTGTCTTACACATTTCCATTTTCATTCCATGTAAAATTGTTTACACTATAATGATAAAATAGTGCTCAGAGATATAAGGAAAATGGCCTTGAGAGAAAATGAAGTACTGAAATAACTATTTTCATATCTATATTTATATCTACCAAGAGAGAGTGAGAGATACATACGAAGAAGTGAATCATTAACATACTTGGGCAATGAAATCTAGGCAGTCTTCAAATCCTTAGCTAAGTATCAGTAAGAGAGAGAGAGTTGGAATATGGATGCTACCCTTCCCTTTGTTAGTGAAATAAAAAGTTATTGAAATATTATATATATATATATATATATATATATATATATATATATATATATATATATATAGTACTAGAAATTACAAGGTAATATTACAATAATATTTTTCAATATTATATATCTCTTGCTCTTTGTTACATAGACGCCTGTGTATATTTCTAATGAATGTTTAACACTGTATATGCCTATGCAAGCTTTGTATATGCTCTGTTCCTAAAGATGTTTATGTAAGCTATTGTATTTTTTTCTCACATGTATTGTACACTTACCTATATTTTTGTATTACTTCTAATATCATGTAACTGTATTTTATGTATATGTCAAAACTTGTTAAATGTGAAGCTTTTCTCTCTGGGTCCCTGCTGAAAAAAGTTTTTTTCCCAGTCAGAATTTCCCAGTACCCAAAGGTAAATAAATATATAAATAAGTAAACAAATACATTTTCTATAACTGTTTGAATATTTATTTTCTAAATTATTTATAGATGTTCACTTTTTTTAAATGTTCAGGGCTGTAGGGATCTAGTTTACTGGGGTACTCTTAGCCCTTATGTCTTACTGCCATTTGAAAGTTGACCTTTGATGAGTGATTGTCACTGTCTTCTTTAAGATTTTATGGAAGAACATAATTTAAAATTTATGTTTATGTTTATGGTGAGACCTTTAGCTAATGCAATGCAGCTTGAATGCACTGCACTGCAGTTTGAATGGAGAGATGGAAAAAGACTTTGGCAGAAATAGTGAAATAGGTTACAATGTAGACCAGCACAATAATGTTCATTAGCTAGCGAGTGAGATATGAATCAACAGATTATGGTAATCATTCTCTTCTTGACTGTTGAAGAACTCTGACTAGAGTGTAGAGTAGCTATAGGAAAGAAGTTCTGTAAATAAGGGACGGAGATGCTGCTGTCTGTAGACTTCTGTACATTAGGATTGACATGAACGATTATGGAGTAACAGGTCCTGAGTTACACATCGTTTGTAATTTGTCACACAAATGGATCTTGTAATGCTGATATAATATGTATATAAAGACAAAATAGAGGAACAACAATTCATGCATGTGATTAAATACTCGAGTGTCAGATTGTTACATTAGGAATGCTATAACCATCAATGAGTAGGTGCCCAAAGGTGAGAGTATGTCAAATGAAATGTAACTAAGATATCAACAGTGTCCAGAATGAGTTGGAGTTGCTGTTGAGAATTTTTATAATGATCAGCACACATGGTCAACTCATATTGCCATATTTCTCACCTAAAATGGACATAGATGAAATAATAAATACTTTCAATCCCAGGCCATTTATGTGTTTTCACTTGCACAAATACAGTTCTCAATGGTGTCCATCATTGTGCACAGGCTGCTGCATGTGAGATCTTATTTGGTTGTCAGTTCCTTGCAACTTTTCCTCTGATCTTTGAGGGGAAGACAGGGCAGGTGATAGTGAGGGTAGTGCTCCATTTGGAGCACAGAGGGGGTGTGTAGAGTAGTATTTTTTAGTCATCTTTGTTAAAAATTACAGGCAAAGGCTTCTGAAATGTGGCTATATGCAGTCTCAGTAAAAGGATGAGGCTTGGAATATTTAGCAAGGCTGTCATCCATGCTACTGCATCACATAAAGAGGTGGACAGTGCCGCCACCAGTAAAGTGATATAAAAAGGCAAAAACATGACCTAACGGGAAGCATATTATATAACCAACTCACCACTGCAGCACTGTAAGTATATACCTCTATATCCATGCAAAATACTGTCATGGAATTGCAAGGCATACAATTCTCCATTACTGTTTTTTTTTTTCTAGGTGTAACCCCATGCTGACATTGAAGGAAATTGGGAGGCATATTAGGACAGAATATGACACCTCAGGGAGGCACTGGGTAAGTATGGATTCAGGTATGGTTGATTGTCATTCAAGAATACCACTGATTTTTAGTGCCTGTGGCACAACAGGTAACACACTTAACCTTTTGTGCAGAAGGCTATGGGTTGTATTCCCACACCAGGTAGATCAATTACTGACACTGCTGAGTGGCATGGAGGGAGTTCTACACTCCTGATCGTGCCATCCTTCAGATGATATCTTAAACTGAGGCCCCATCTGTTTAAGCTGGTGGTAGCTGAGGTGGATGTAAAAGATCCCAAGTCACTCATCAAAAAGAATAGGCATCCTTTATTTATATACAAACAACGCAGCTATTATTTATAATATATTTACATATTTTAAAATATTTACAAGTGTACTGACAGATGTAAATAAAAAACTATAGTTACACATATTCAGACTTTTCTTACAATCATACTAAATGTTCAGCCCTATTACAGCCCCATTCCTTTTCTCATAGCCACCTGCTGATTTTACTTAATATTATTGCTAAAATCCATTTACCATTAAACATAATTTCATTTAATCTTTTATGCCGTATAACCCACATGACATAAAATAAATTTTTATCTATTCTTTTAACACATTCTTTACTTATTTTTTATAATATCCATATTTAATCATAACCTTGTTTATTTTATTGTCATCTATCTTTGAAAAAACTTCTTTACATAATTTTCCTCATAACTTTTTTAATCTTTTACATTTCAAAAACACATGTTCAGTAGTTTCTTCTTCATGACAATGTAAACGTATTCTATCACTTTTCTTTGCATATCGCATATTTATTTTACTTGTGATTTATCTATTATCAGTCACCACAAAAAATATTGACAGTCTACTTTCAGATTACTCCATTTACTTCTTATTTTGATAGCCTTCATATAATCATCTGTTAGATTTTCCCATGGTTTTACATAGTAATGTTTTATCATTACATTCCTATGCCATATTTCTTTTCCTGTATCATCAGTTTTTATTTTCCTCAAAAGTATTATTTCATCTTGATACTTTATTTCTTCATTCATACACTTTATTTCTCTTTTACTCCTTTTTACCATACCCCAACATTTATTATAAATATATATTTCTACAATTTTACTACTAATGTCTCATCTTTTTAAATTTATCTACTTTAACACTTTGTACAAATTTTATGAAGCGGCAAATACCAGTGTGTTAATTAACCATAGACCTTCTTCCTCTTTATTTGCATGTAAAACTCCTCTTTTTACTTGGTTAAATGTAGAATCTAATATAAATTAAAAAAAATATATACATTTGCAATAATTCTTTTTTAACTATTGTTGGAAACATAAATACACTTGCTAAGTTTGTTATTTTCCCAAAAGTTATGAATTTATCAAATAAGTCTTTTTTATGAATGCTAATTTATATGTTCTCCAGAAAGGACAGGTTTGTTTATTTCACCTATTATTTTCTCCCATTGTAATCTACTTATATTTTTATTCCCAAATGTTATGCCCTCTATTGTTACTATGTCACCTAAACCTTTCCTTGTCTATTTATTTTAAGCCATTCCTATCACCTATAGACACTCATGTTTGCAAATTATTATTTCTTTTATCCACATTTTATTTTTTGCAATTTTTATAATATCATCTGCACATGTTAACAGGACTGGAATTTTTAACCCTTTGGGTGTTATATAGTCCACCTCCTTCATTTTGTAATTTATTTCACATGCTATCACATTCATAACAAATGCAAAGATTATACAACTCATTGGGCATTCATGTCTTATATTACTCTTCATAAGCACCTCTTGGTTTAACCAGCCATTTAGAAGTATCTTTACTTTATTATTGCTGTATGCTGACATGCATAATTTCCTAACCTTTTCAGTTATATTATATTCCTTCATAACTCCTCATAAGATTTCATGTCAGTTGTATCAAATGCCTTATTAAGGTCTCATATCATGATTTTCACTTCTTCTTTTCTATTCATAATATAATTCACAATTTCTTTAACTATCATTAATAACGCTTGACAACCCTTTTCCTTTTCCTTTATAGTATACTATCTTCCATAATATTTTCTATTTTAGTTTCAAATCTCTTTTGTATTATTTTCATAAAGATCGTATAATCATTAATATACTATAAAATAATCTATTTCAGTTCTAGATATGCCCTTTTTTAAACTTCATGAATTTTTGTCCCAGAGGTTTAACTTAGAACATCTTATAACTTCTAACATTTTTCTTACATCATTTCTTTTCTTTTGAAGGTTGCCTCTTAAATCACAAAGTCCCCTGTTATTATAAGTTCCATATTTACCACTATGTAGTCTAAGATATGATGAAATAAGTTTTCCCTTTCTTTACAATTGGTATAAGCATATAATGTTATAATTCTATATACTTGTTATTTCCATTTTCAATCTGCAATGTTTAATCTGCACATTTTTACTAAAGTTACATCTACTATTTTAAACCTATTTCTACAGAATGCAGCTATTCCTGAACATATCTCACTTCCCAAATTCCAGATTATCTTTCCTCCCCATAGTTTCTCTGTTTGTAATCTTTCATCATTAGTTAAAAATCTTGTGTCTTCTAATATTATTACATCTACATCACATCTTATACCATGACATGATCCCTGTTCTTCTTACTGTATTCTTAATGCTATTCACATTTACAGAAAGCACTCTAAAATTTTTATTTTTCCATGCTTTCATAAATTCATAGCTACTTAGTGGGCTAGCTGCATTAATAGGTAATTTTAAGCCTAGCCAATTCCCTCACAAAGGTGAGAGTCAGTGTACCTTGTGTCCATGAGTCAAACACCTTAACTATTATACCAACCCCTAAGCATCAGCTGTATATATTCTTTTTCATCAATTTCCTTTCTTTTTGATCCCTTTAAATTTTGTTTTTCTTTCTTTTACCCTTTTACCAATAGAATTCTTTTTTTATTTATTTTACTATCTCCAAATTTATGACTTGTTCATCACTTATTTCAGAGGCTTTTTCTATGTCCATTTTTATTATTTGTTCTAATCTAATTTTTATTCTATTTCTAATACTTCTACATTTATAACATTTCAGTTCACATCTTTTTGCATTGTGTCCCATTTCCCCACAAATATAACATTTTCTTTTATCACAGTTTTACCAAATGTCCTTCTTTTCTACAAAAAAACAAAAACAAAAAAAAAACATGTTTTGGGTTGTCCCCACTGTTTTATGATACTTCTATTCCCCTCCACATTTATCATGCTTGATGTATATATATATTTTTCTCAATTTCTTTCTATTTTCAGCACAATATTACAATCCCATCTACCAGTCCATAAATCCCATGTTAAAATGTTTGAAATTGTACATGAATTTTCATGTTTCCCTGTTAAATGCTTTTATCACATAAAAATTCCATGGGTTACAGATTTTCTTTTTTCATATTCTCTAAGAAAATGTTCCATTTAAAAAACAGTCTGAAATATAATGTCACAAAATGCTTCTTTTTAATAAGAATAACACCTCTTACCTCATGTGCTTTTGTACCTAAAGGAGCTATTAAATTATCCCAAACTTCATATATGTCCATTTCTTTGTCTTCTTTACTTTGAATCCTTATCACATATTTTTTTTCATTTTCTTCTGCCTCTTTCTATTCTACTACTCCACTTTTGCCTTCTTTTACTTTCTCTGCATATGTTTTCTTTTCCATTTTACTACTAATCTTCAAGACTGTCTCTTCATCCTCACTTTGTATTTTCTTCATAATGCCCCCCCAAAAAAAAGTCCCCTTCATTTTCTTGTTCAGTCTGCATCACCATTTCTTTAAGTAAATTAGCCCACAGCTGTCATTTGCTGACTTATATCCATCAAGCAGATTTCTTTGAAACAACCCCCCAGAATCCTTATGCATTCTCTGATCTCAATATTTAATTGCACCTCTACTTCTCTAACCACTCCATTTTCTCCTTCTTTCACTGTATCTGCCTCCATGTTTCTCCATGCCATCTCCACTCCTGGAATGGAAACAGGAAGTGCTTAGACCCAACGTGTCCAATTCACAACAACAAAGATTAGGGGATGTTCCCTGGTTCCCTGGCCAAATTTACCTTAATAGTTTAAATGCCACCTTGGGTTTCACTTGAAGAGAGGCTACTAGCCTAGTGGGACTAATCTGGTCAACAAAGGATTAAAAGAAAAAGAAAATAGCTGGATGTTAGGCCATAAGTGGCTGCCAGACAACTATGAGTCTCCATATTCTTCATTTGCAACCTCAATATATCTGTATGCTGACCTCGTAACTTTGAACTAGTTAGTTGTTTGCTTAGAAAGGATGGATGTGGGTTCAATTCCAGAGAACAGAAAATTTCTGATTTGCATTTTACAATTCAGTAATTACAGCTGTAGCCATAGATTTGAATAACATTTAATCAGGTTTTCCATAAACCAGTAGTAAAATAGTAACACTTTTTATAGAATGTTTTTAATTGTGAGATTCAGGGATAAGATAGCATTATTGTGACAGTAATTTATTGCCTCTAACATTCATATAAATATATAAATAATAATAAAAACAATTGTATATGGAAGAGTTAATGACTATCACATTGATATTTTAGGAAATTTATATATTTGTTTCTCTTTTTTTTGTTTTTTTCCCATCCTCTTTCTTCTTATCATTTTTTTAACTTTCATTGCATTACAGCATTCATTCCTGCTTGATTATGACTTCAAGTGTGGGGAACTAGACCAGCCACAGTGGCTCAGACTACAATCCTGCTATACGTCACTGCAACCCCCATCATTGCCAGCAGAGAGACACAGTACTTCTGGGTTGCAAGCTGACATTGTCATTTCCACAGCACCTGCATTACCTGCACTACCTCTGTCAGGTATTTCTGACCTGGGGGCTAGTGCAGTGATATTCACATGGGTTAGTGCTAGTGGAGTCAGTGATTATGTCTCCTACTATTTGCCCAACAGCTGGTGGAGGAAATTATGGGAAGGGCCTTGATGCAGCAATCAGTCATATGGAAAGAATTTGGCAATAGATTGAAGAAGCCTTGCCCCATCCATCACTGACCTAGGTGTCTGTGACAGGAGAAAGGGGTGACAGTTCTGAGGGTGATGATTAGATCCCAAGGATGTTCATGCTGGACAGAGATGTATCTTCAAAATCCCACCACTAGCCCAAATCAGGGTAATCTCCTCCCTCTTATGTGAATCACAATCCCTATTTTTCTTCTATGTCCAGTAAGTCTGTGCCCGCTACCTAGCCTACTCTTATAACTACCCCTTTTATTCCTAGATGCCTTCTCAATATTACTTTCTCTCTTTAAAAAAATGAAAAGTGTACCTGTCCCATACAAAAAAGGAAAGAAAAAGAAAAAAGAAAAAAATGCACCTCATACATAACTCTTCATTTCACCGATGTGTGCTTGTTACACACCTGATTTAGTCCATTTGGACACAAACATTATTCAGTTGTTATGCATTATTTATGATATAAGTATCCAAATTATACAAATATTCTGTACATATCTAGTGGATATTTATGGTCCCCTCCCAACAACATCCTACTCATTCATTAATAACTCCCCAGTATCTTACCCCATTTTCATCAATGTCCTATCAACCGTAGTTCACACCTCTGCAATGGTCCAATAATAGATTCACACAATACACACACGATTGTAAATGGTTTATAAACAGAAATAGTTATTTCTCAGCTCCGCATTTATGCAAAATCTGACTTCAAATAGCAAAGTCTGCTGATAGCTCTTGTTCTGTGGCAAAAACGCATAAAATAATTACACATGGATTATTACTTTGTCATCAGCTGCACAAATAAGCCTGGTTGCAGTATGCTTCAAAACGTGATTCTCACAGAATGAAGATAATGCCAGTGACCTTATTACTTGTGTATGCTTTATTAGCTAGTTGTATTCCTATGTAGCATCCCTTATAATGCACTCAATGATCTGCTGTATGCATCTTAGGCTAGGATTCTTTTGCATTTCCCTTCTCAGTGTCAGTGTGTTCCGCTGGACTTGTACAATTACAAACATATTTTCAAACTATTAATGATGAGTGCAGTAGTAATATAATTTGCATGTATATCTTATTATTTTGCACATTGTCTACACATAACAGTGAAATTTCACTGATGCAGACATAAACACAAGACTTACTTCCAATAATGCATAATGCAGTGATCTGAAGGACAACGGTCATGGATGCTTTGTTGGCACTACATTGTGTAACAACTGTCACTCTCACCCAACACCTTGCTGTTCAGTCCTTCTAACATCATCTTTATGATTGGCATTCTGAACAATTACTTTAGCTATGACTTGTCAGACACATGACAGTGCAAGTCCCTTTGTGACTACACACATAACAGCACTGATATGGAACATATCATTTAGTCAGCCATGACTTCCATTCCAGTAATATGTACTTAGCATCACTCTTTCACACATAAATGTCATTCCCTACCATAACAATTCATGTTAAGTAACACATATATTACTTCACAGAGATAGATATGAGACTTTTGAATAATACAACAAATTTTGAATAATGCAACAAATAACTCTTCCTGTTGACACTCTCGCATGATAGCTGGCATTGAGCAGTACCATCCTCCATACTTAATTAATGGTAAGTGATACTTCACATCCTATGACAAAAACTACTGAGAATTTGCTTTCAGCCACATTCATATTGTGCTCCATGTGCTAATGCATTTCACACCACCCACTACATGGCAAAATCAATACTGATAAGAATATGTGAAGACAGGTATTATAGACTAAAAGGTTTTGCATACTCCTGAAGTGATGTTGGAATTTTCAATACGATGTATTGTGAATGCTGATCTGCATGTTGCCAATGTCTGTTTCACAAAGCACATTGACCATTCATTTATAGATGTGTCACACAGACTTCAGTTGTGTGCTTTCTGACACCTGTGATATGAATTCTTTTGTGGTGTCTGCAGTGAGTGTACAAGTATATAGAATGTTGAATTAGGCCATCAACTGTTCAAATCTGGTAGTGCGCAAGAAAATAGCAACAGGCAGGACTGGCTTACTCAACAGATGTGAGTGGTATGTACAGTTCACTTTACTCTGGTAACATTTACAGAGCTACAAAGTTGTAATCCCTCATGTGTTATACTCCCTTTTAATGGAGGTTGCATGAATTCCATTACCATGCTCAAGTTATCCCTACAAATGTGTTCTTTGACAGCTGTGATACCTGTGATACGACTTTATATGCAGTGTCAGCAGTTAGTGCTCAGGCTAACAGTATGATGAATTTGATAGGCAGGTCCTCAAATCCAGCAGTGTGTATCCAGGATAAGTGTGTCAAAAGTAAATGGTGAAGACTGGAGTGTCGCTGCTCTTAAGTATGTCTATGTTGTTCTATCACAGTACAAGTTTAACAGCATATTTAACATTCCTGTATACATAAGTCTTACCTGTTAGAATATTCACAGCTTGTCCACTTTATGCATTATAATAAGATATGCTGTTCCACCCAGCATTTGTAGTTGTCTGTCATATTCTTGAAGACTGCAGTCACTAGTGACTGATTTTTTTCTGTGTCTCCTTTCATGCCCTTCAGAACATACATGCTATTGACACGTGCTCTTGTATCCATGTTTACAAAGTATAGGAGCACTATGTGTAAGTTTTCCCTATGTCTGTGAATTTGTAACCGCATTATTTAGTTGTATGTCCAGTATTACTGTACTGACAGGAAAAGATGTGCCAATGAATAATTCAAAAATTCTTTAATGGCCGTATTGCCCTACAACAGTTTTTCATATTGAAGATGTAATGACTGTTTCTTAATGTGCATCACATTGCCAGTAATGTTCAAAATCTCCATGATTCCACTCAATGAATCGTATCATTGTCTGATTGTTGCTTGGCTTTTCCTTGCTTATGTACTCCTGATTTAGTTATCTGATTCTGTTGAATGTGGATGCACTCTATTCTAATTCTGTGATTCATCGTGCACAATTTCTTTTTTTGTTTTTTGGTGGTGACAGCTGGATGAGTTGAGGGTAAATATAGAGGTTGTGGTTCTAAGGAGGTGGCTAAATTTCATAAGAAAATCAGAGGTTGAAAGTCTGCCTTGAGATGACAGGGGAGGAGGTGCTGAATCTGCTTACCATGACTTAGCCACAAGCCTGTGCTGTGGTCATGACGTGACACTCCTTGCCATGCCATGTGCTCTTGCGTATTTGATTATTAATGCTGATGGTTGCAGTAACACAACCAAGCAGGTTAGCTTAGGCAGGATGTGTACATGATGTTAATGAATCCATGGGTATGTCTAAAAATATATTTTCTCTAATTTGCTTTGTTTCTTGGCAATATCTCTTTCTAATTGTATGTTGATCAATTAAATGTCTCATTCTTTGTATTTGTCTTGTATCCAGTTTGTAATTTTCCCAGACATATAAGATTTTAAAGTATCCCAGATTGAATTTCTATTATCTTCTTTTGCAATAAATTTGAAAAAAAAAAAAAACAGTATTTATTTCTTCTCCATTGTTTCATTTTTTTCTGATTTAGTAATATATGCTGGAATTATGTACCATACAGGAAGCTTATTATTTTTTACTTCTAATGTAAATCAAAACTACTTATGACTGCTATGGAAGAGGTTATTACTCTAAAGTTACAATCCTTCTCATTTAGGCCCATAGAGATAAATGGTCTTTTGAGATTCAGAAAGAGTGCAGCCACAGTCTTGGCTAACCTTCATCTCTTTATTGTGCATGTGTGATATTCACCAATCTTCATGTGCCTAGCAAGTATGCGTGATGAGCAGCTCAATAAATGTCCTGCACATGGCCACAGCACGGACTATAGTAAGAGCATAAAGAAGTATGATGTGGATGCAGGGAAGAATAAACACAGTAGTGCCTGTGAGTTTTAAGGGTGCTGTGGATGATCTCAAACACACAAATGCAGTAAGAAAAATAAGTTATGTCGTAGCCAAACAGAGTCATAAGGCTTTTGTGCTAATCCAGTCTCTCTCTCTCTCTCTCTATATATATATATATATATATATATATATATATATATATATATATATATATATATATATATATATATATATATATATATATATATATATATATATATATATATATACCAAATAAAATCCAGCACTGCACTTTCAACAAAATAAATCAGAAGGAGCATAAATAATTTATTTAGCTCGCAGACAGTAAATACACTCCAAACCGGTTTCACCCTTTAGGCGTCATCAGTGGATTACACAAAGTGTTTACATCACCATATTAAATACATCCCCCTTAAAGAGACACATCCCAATTCTTCAAAAAAACACCATATGTACATGTATATTACTAAAATACAGAAAAACAACATGACAATAAGTATATATACATACACACTCATACCCATATATTATATTATATATTTTAAACCTCACTACTTAAAGAAACTCATTTAATCCGGGTTTATACAAAGCCCCTAAATTCAAAATCCACATTCTTTCCTTTTTTTCCAGTACTAAATGCTTTTCTGTCTCCCCCATATTAGTGTTACATATTGTATCTATCCCTATAAATATAAAATGTGCCATGGTATGATCAATTTTATGTTTAAATAGGGCACTTCGTACCCTCTGACATTTAATGTCACTTATATGTAGTGCCACTCTATTTTTAAAAGATCTTGATGTTTGGCCCACATAAATGAGTTTCTTTAAGTAGTGAGGTTTAAAATATATAATATAATATATGGGTATGAGTGTGTATGTATATATACTTATTGTCATGTTGTTTTTCTGTATTTTAGTAATATACATGTGTTAATATAATGGTGTTTTTTTGAAGAATTGGGATGTGTCTCTTTAAGGGGGACATATTTAATATGGTGATGTAAACACTTTGTGTAATCCACTGATGACGCCTAAAGGGTGAAACCGGTTTGGAGTGTATTTACTGTCTGCTAGCTAAATAAATTATTTATGCTCCTTCTGATTTATTTTGTTGAAAGTGCAGTGCTGGATTTTATTTGGTGTTTTATCGTTGATTCTTCCGTGCACGCACGTTTACGTTTAACGTGCACAGGCCATTGTTTGGAGAATATATATATATATATATATATATATATATATATATATATATATATATATATATATATGTGTGTGTGTACCTAGATGAATTTACAGCAGCAGATCAAAGTCCAGCAAAGCCGACAAGCATGGACTTATTCTGCCAAAACACATGACGTCGATACATTGTATGTATACTATGGGGATTACCCCTGAATGGAGTAGACCAAATGCAAGTGCCCCCTACCCAGGGATTGTTAATCTCAGACACCTGTTCACCCTCCATTTGAGTTAACCAAATGGTGTCAACTTTGCTGGTCATTCAACAAGCTGCCCTAGGTTCCAGGTTAGAAATTAGAAAACTCAGATGCACAAAACTTACAGGATTAAACTGAAATGCTTAAATTTTGTAATCTCAAAAAAATTGTAACTATTTTTCAGGGTGCAAGCCACCTTCTATATATATATATATATATATATATATATATATATATATATATATATATATATATATGTATATGTATATACAGACATAAATGTGCAAACAGAAATTGTGGATGATATTAAGGGAATTAAAATGAAAGTATGAGGGATAGAGTAGGTAGTAGAACCACATAACACAAACAAACAAAAGTATAACACAGACAGGATTAGAAGGGGAGGAAGTGACACGATCAGGGATGTAGAAGACAATGGAAAAAGGGGCAGCATAAGCACAGGGTTAAAAAAGAAGAAAAGAGTTAGTGTGAGGCGCTCCAATATGTTTATATGTTTGGCTTGCCCA
This sequence comes from Protopterus annectens, assembly GCF_019279795.1. Taxonomy (NCBI): domain Eukaryota; kingdom Metazoa; phylum Chordata; order Ceratodontiformes; family Protopteridae; genus Protopterus; species Protopterus annectens. Next base: position 1,002,326,076 of record NC_056730.1, on the reverse strand, counting down.
TATTGTAAACATATAGACATTGGTAGTACAGTCATAGTAGGGAATAGGAAGCATAATATTGAAAGGAGATTTAATTGTAATTCCAAAGGGGTGACATATTTAACAAAATTCCAGGGATGTGAAAGTTTTTATGTGGGTAAGATGGAGCGTAAGTTTAAGGAGCGGCTTTACAAACACATATACAGTATTAACAAAGTGAAGGTACAAAATGCTTTAGCAAAACATGTGTTGCTCAACCCTTGCCATGATTTTAAGTTCAAAATTATTGACCAAGTGGATAAGGATGACAGGGGCCTTGGGTTTTAAAATTAAAGAGGAATGAACTTATGAGGCATGTCATGTTGAAAGCATATGATATGCCTAGCTTGAATGACCTTTGTTCAGTCCATTGTCTGTTGAAATTAACAAGTTTGGAAAGATAATTCTTAGTATTTTATAATGTTTATTTATAAGGAGCTGGGATGGGGATTGGTATATGACATAAGCAATGGTTGTCACATGATTATAGTGAGGGATATTTAAATCTGTAATAACGTATTTTGTGATTTGTCTCCGGAAGTTCATATATTTGTATTGAATGGAAGCGCTAACAATATTAAACTTGGTGGCTGGTTTCCTGGCCGCATTTTATTTTTTCCTGTTTCAAGTTGTCGGAGTTGGTTTTAAAGTTTGTTTTGCTTTTTCCTGTATATAGATTGTTTAACTAGGGTATGCAGTAAAGTAAAGTCAATTCAATTTTCTGGTGAGGGAATTTCTTTCCATGGAAACCACAGATTGTTTGTAAGCTTGAGAAGAGCCATTAGTATTTGAAAAGGCATTGTGTGAGAAAGAAGCATTTCTGTTGAAGCTGAAGGATGTGTAAGAGCTGTGACAGCTGAGATTGGGTTCTGTAAATTGGTAATGAGGACCGGCGGATAGATGCTAGCTACCTTTTGAGGAACTGTAACCTTTACAGTTCACATAACTTTAACCCAGCTCACTAGGTGGGGCATTTATTTAAATATAAGTGCATTCTATGGCCCTGGGACCTTGGGGAAATTGGCTATATCAAAGAAATAATGCACTGAGTTTTATATTTTATTTCTTATGTATGGGAACTATATATGCTCCCTGCATGCTGCAGCATAGCATCCAGAAATTGAAGGAGTATGCTGCAGGCAGCTGGCCAGAATATTCCTACTGTGTTCCTGTTTGTTGCTGATAGGTTCCTTTAGCTAGAATATGTAAAGCTACAAATACCATAAAATCTACCTGCATAAATAATCCATCGGTGTTGATAATCTGAAGATAACACTGATGCATGTCTTCCAGCTCCAGTATGATGTCCCAAACCATGATATACTGGTCTACAATGCCAGTGCCATACACACCATGATACTGGCGGTCAGATGACACAGTACCTCCAAGGCTGATGTCAGGATTGAAGTCGGTAAATAATAGCATACATTTCAGTTCCAGACTTCAAATCCATCAGAAAACATATATTAAAACAAACCTGTTACACTAGCAACTTTCCCAAGTTTATAAGAGCAATAATTAAAATATGTCCATAGTTGGACCTCATGTTGCATGAAGAGGTTGAGAGGTATGGGGGGTTGCTAGGATGTCTGCCAAATGTAAAGATGCATGCAGGAATCCACAGCAATAATTGAAACCTGACTCTTCCTAGAGAAAATAGCAGTAGAGATTTTTTTTTTTATCAAACAGATTAAATTTAACCATAGGTGTGTGGGTTTGCCCATTGCTTAGCTACGCATACTTTAGGTTAAATAGCACAAGAAGATAAATAGCAAGATACATTCAGTTGAAGCAGTATTGTAATAGTGTAGTGGTCAGAGCGTTTTGTTTGTGAGCAGTCATGCCTGGTTCGATTCTCACTGTAGTAAATTCCATGTGAAATCACTTTATGAACATTTTTTTGATGTATAACCTACTAAAGAACATATAATTGTGAAATGGAGTACTGCATTAAGTGCAGATGTGAGGGTCAATGTAATAATATGGTAAAATCCACAGATAAACAAAAGTGCCCATACAGTATACTTACACATGAATCAGGGATACTAAATGAAGGTATAATGTGTAATGAATGATAAATCCATAGAGTGTCCAAATCTACCACTTTCCCAAGACCCATGTTTCATTTATGTCTAAATTAGTGCAGGGGTAAGTGGGAGTAAGCACTATTAAGCAGTAATAAGCGGGTTTAAGCCTGTTTGCCCAGGGGTAAGCAATGCGCTCACAAGTTAAGCAATTTTGAAGCTAACTCTCTGTAAGCATATTTAACCAGAAGTTAGCATTGCTTACCATTGTGCAAACCTGCACAAACCCACTTACAACTACTTAAAAGTGCTTTAATCACTCTGTATCCAACAGCTCCTGTCCTGCCCAGCAAAAAATAAACAGGCCGTGAACCCAGGATCCTGTACACTATAGTCACAGCAGTTAACCAGTAAGCCATCACAGCTGTAAATAAAGTAGAGGTATACCCAAACAGATCCTCACTATGGAAAAATCACAATTTACATGTGAAAGGAATCTATAGATAGTTTTATGTTGTATAACCTACTACATAACATAGGTTCATAGGTTCATACTAGGCTATCTGCCCTAGGGCATTTATAAGCCTAGCCAGAGTGTGTTTGGCTTTCACCACCCATTTTAAATTAATTTTGCTATGCCCTTTTTCAAGGTTAGTATACTGTGCCTCTGTCTAACAGTGACACAGAAGTGATACCTGGGGTAAACCTACAATCTCCCATCCACTCATCAAGATTCCTCTTGAAGAGAGTCAATGAGGGACTCTGCCTAACCTGGACTGGGATTTTATTCCAGAGTGAAGGGAGCCTCTGGGTTATGAATCTGTCCCTCCAGCATGTCCCATTTATTTCAGTGCTGAGGTTCAAGTCTCTCGAGCACATAGCTCGATGGGATTTGGATTTTCTGAGGTGCAGCATGTCCATTAATTCCGGGTTGGACATGGCTTTATACGTCAGTTACAGATCGCCTCTGAGCAGGTGGTATGCCACTGAGTAGAGCTGGAGTTTCTTTAACTGGGCAGCATAGGGCATCTGTTTGAGCCCTTTGATCCTCTTGGTGAGGTACTTTTGGGGTCTTTCCAGTTGCTGCAGGTGTCTGGTAAGGTACATCTCAAAAGGGGCATTGTATTCAATTATGGGCCTGATGAGGGATGAGTAAAGAGGCACGATGACATCCCCTGATCTAGATGTGAATCCCTTCATGATTAGGTGGGCTATATAAAATGTTTTTCTAACCACTTTGGCCACGTGGTTGTCAAATGAGAGATTACTATCAACTTGGGTCCCCAGGTCCCTAATTACTTCTTCTGTACTTAATGGATTACCACCTATGTGGTAATTTGTGGGCACTTTGTTTTTGCCAAAGGGGATGACTATACACTTTTTGGCGTTTAGCTTGAGGCCATGGCTCTGGCACCAGTTGTCTGTTTCTATGAGGCCCTTTTGGAGGATGCTTGTGTCAGCTGGAGAGTCGATTATGGCACCCAGTTTGCAGTCATCTGTGAACTTGGTCAGCCACAGTCCTTCCGTGTTGGCCTGTACCTCCAGGAAATATATACCGAACAAGAGAGGTCCCAGGACTGAGCCTTGTGGGACGCCACTTGTAACTGGTTTGGAGTCTGACATCACTCCAGCAATTCTAACCATGTGGGTTCTGTCCTTGAGCCAGTTTGCAACCCATCTAGTGACATAGGGGTTTATATTTAAGCTGGTGAGCTTATCTATAATGCCCAAGTGGGGTATTGTATCGAAGGCTTTTGAGAGGTCCAGGTAGGTTGTGTGGACCACCTTCCCCTCGTCAATGGCCTTGGTGACTGTTTCAAAGAAATTGACCAGGTTTAAGAGGCAGGATCTGCCCTTAACAAAGCCAAAGTGGGTAGGATCCAGTGTCTGTAGGTCCCCAATATCTTTATTTATGAGGTCCATGATGATCCTTTCCATAGCTTTGCAGACCAAGCTAGTCAGGCTTATGGGGCGATAGTTTCCAGGATCCGTTGAGGCACCACCTTTGTGGAGAGGGACCACTGTTAATGTATGCCACTCTTTGGGTACATATCCTGTAGTAAGGCTGAGATTGAACAGTAGTTTTATGTTTGGGTTTAGCTCTTCTTGGAGTTCATGTGGAACGCAGCCGGGACACCGTCTGGTCCCATTGATGCTGTGCATTTTTGCTTTGGAGAGGGTGGCTCTTACCTGAGCATCTGAGATGTCAGGGGGGCTGCACTCTGCTGGTATAGACATTTGCCCTTTTGGTGGGGAGGGGAGTTTGCTGAACCTGTCAGCTAGGATGTTGGCAATGTCTGTGGGTTTGGTGTATTTTTGTCATTTTGGACTAATTCTGAGCATATCTGGGAATTCCCACCCAGGTTCCTAACATAACTAAAGAAAGCCTTGTGATTATCCTTAGTGTCCTGTGCAATTTTTCTCTTGAAGCTGGCCTTAGACGATTTTATGAGTGCCCGTAGTTTTTTGCTAATACTGATCAGAGATGCCTTCCCTTTTTGGGATTTTGCTCTATCATGTAGTAGCTTCCTCCTTCTATTGTATAGTTTGTTTATGGCTGGGGTTCACCAGACAGGATGTCTGCCTTTGGAGGATTGGGTCTTGGTTTTATTTGGGACTGCATGATCCATGCATTCCTGAAGGTGTTCATAGAATGTGTTTATAAAGGATTATGCGGTCTGGGCCATATTTTCCACAGGCCCGGGGGCTTTGAAGGATTCCACCTCGGTTTTGAGGAGTGTGAAATTTGCTTTAGAGAAGTTTTTCACTGTGGTTTTCTGGGCAGGGGGTGGGGTCGGGATGTGAATATCCAGTGAGATTAGTTTATGGTCTGATCTTACCAGTGAGGGATACACTTCTGGTCTGGAGCATAGAGTCCCCATGTTGGTGATGATCAGGTCCAGTATGTTTTCCCCTCTTGTGGGAGTGGTAACAAGTTGTTCCATAGCATTTGAGTTTATAAATTCTAGGAACCTTTGGGCTAGTGTGTTGGAGCTAGAGTAATGCTCCTAGTCTATGTTTGGGTAGTTGAAGTCACCCAACATAATGGTGTTTGGAGAGACCTTCATATTTTCCAGTGTTCTCAGGAAGGCCGAGTGGGGTTCCTGGGTTTGGGAGTGTGGTCTGTAGCAGGCTATAAACTAGAAGGCAGTTTTACCCACTGTTAGTTGCACATGGATAGTCTCTGATGCTTCGTGCTGTGCTACCAACCTGGAGGTGTGAGTATCTTTGACAAATATTGATACTCCCCCTCCTTTTGTGGTTCGGTCCAAGTTTTGGGGCCGAAAACCATGGTATGAGGTATAACCTGGTAGTGCTGGGGTGCTCTCAGGAGCCTTGAACCTGGTTTCTGTTACTGCACAGATATCGATGTTCTCCATGCTGAACTAGAGTACTGCATTAAGTCCAGAAGTGAGGTGTCATTTTAAAAAAGTGGTGACATCCCCCAATAAACACAAGGACCCCATACAGTGTACATACACTTGAATCACGGATACTAAACAAATATATAACATGTAATGAATTATAAATCAATGCCAAACTGCAAATAGTGTTCACATTTAAAAATAAGCAGCACTATGCATTGCACACCCCTGCTTACTAGGTGTAAGCAATGTGTAGCCCAGCTAAATCAATTTGCCCATTGGTATACCCCTTTAAGCAATGCCAACCCCAGGTAAGCAGGTTTGCCTATACTTAGCATTTTCAAAACCATCCAATCATGTCAAAGTGCAGAAAATTGGCCCTATTTAAACCCCACAGGTGGGAATATATCTCATAACTGGTTGCAGTTTCCTCCTGTATGCACTATGGCCAGTGTCAGAGAAGGATTGTGCTTCCAAGCGCAGCATTGGGGCATCCAAGAGGTCAAAGTCATGGCAGGACTCCTTGTAAAAGACCATGACCAGAGACTGCTGCAGGGCCAGTACCAGGGTTCCCAATATAAAGTGGAAGCCTGGGACCGTCTTGCCCATGACCTCACCAGTGCCACTGGCATCCCTTGAACTGGTGAGCAGGTCAGGCATCACTATGCTGACCTGAAACAGAGGAAGATGGAGCTCTTGGATCAGTGGATCGAAGAAGCTATGCAGTAGAGTGATGTCCCAGCCGTGTGTAAGTACTCATCCTACTACTTGTTTAATAATTGCCAGCTCATGTATATTATGGATAGGTATGACTAAACATTCCTCTTATGTCTTTGACAGCAGCAGCAGAGTGAGCTTTGAATCAGGAGGGTCATTCCTGTAGGCTGCAGAGGCTGCGTCGCGAGGCAGGTTAGTAATAATCTTGCATGTACTGTCATAAGAAATAAATCTAGAAGTAGTAGAAAGTTAATTGCCAGTATAAAACCTGTATTATGTATGGGATGTATTGAATAAACAAGACAATGTGGCAGGAAGAGTATCATATAGGTTGTATGTAAATAAAAGGGTAACAGCATATCAATAAAGGTCTAACTCCTGGCCTGCTTGTATTTACTCTGGTATCACATGGTAATGTAGTGCTGCATTCTCTTAATAGTACTGTTGTATAAGCACTGTTACCCACACTGTGCTACATAAATAAAATGTGTAGGAATGTCTGTTTATGACTGTTGTAATCACAAGGTCATATTGCACAACTGAGAGAGACTTAGAAAACAGTAAAAAGATAAACAACATAATCCAAATAACACACTCAACTGAGATGTGAAGTGTTGCATTTTTAGCACAGACAGCCATGGTTTAAATTCTGGGAGTGGTAGTAAGCAGAATCATACCTCACAACTGTACAGATATTGTCAGAAAGTCCAGATAATTGGTATAATTCTCCTGCCTGTCACCCTTCCCCCCTTGCAAATCAGTGGGATGATCGCAGACGTTTAGGCAGCAAATAATGACATAAAACTGATTGTCAGACATCATAACTGTCAAACATATATCTATAAGAACAAACCTGTCACTCTAGCAACTGACCAACATGTTATGAGAGTAATAATCAAAGTTTGTCCCATCTCCACCTCCATGTTGTGAAGCTATAACCAGGGTGTGTGCAGTAACAGAGTGAGATGTATGTGCATAATAATAATGTGGAATCTGGTAATATGTGTGGCAACATTCATGTAGCGTTAACAAGCATTCTCCCTACAGGTCAGTCAGATACAAAAACTGTGCCTAGAAGTAAAAGATTGAAATCCTGGACTGGTACTGTTTATTCTGGTATTGTATGGCATTGTTAGTGTTGCAATTTCTCTGAATAATAAGGTATTACTCATTACTGTCATCCACACAACGCTACATAATAAAACTGTCTAGAAAACCTGTATAAGAGTGTTGTAATTACAAGGTCAGATTGTAAAACCATGGAAGACTTATAGACAGACAGATAAGAGATACACAGCAATATCTATATAGCACATTCAACTGTGATGTGCACTGTTTTATTTTTAGCAGGCACAGCCATGGTTCAAATCCTGGGAGTGGTAGTAAGCTGTATGCAGAATCATTCCTTTCAACTGTACAGATTAGTCCAGAATGTCCAGATAATTGGCCCATATCCGCTGCCTGTTACCCAGTCCACCTGGCATATCAGTGTGATGATCTCTGACATTTAGGCAGCATTTAATGAGATATAACTAACTGTCAAACCTGTAAATATTCAGAAAATGTATATGAAAACAAACATGTCATTGTAGCAACTCACCAAAGGTTTATGAGGGCAATAGTCAAAATATGTCCCAGTTACACCTGCATGTTGTCAAGACATGCCCAGAGTGTGTGCAATAAGAGATGGTGAGGTATGTGCATAACATCAACCTGGAATATGGGAATATGTGTAGAAACAGTCAGGTAGTGTTAACAAACAATACTTCACAGGTATACCAGGTAAGAGGTGTATACTGCAGGGAAAACACAGTTCACGTATATAGTTGTCTACAACCATACCACTGTCCAAACTAAGGCCATAGGGTAGTGTAATAATACCTGTACGGTACAGATTACAACACTGACTAAGAAAGTAATGAGAACTACAGGGATATACAAGTTAACTGACATTTCCCCCCAACCATATCTGCAGAAATAATCTAAATACACAACTCAATGAGTATGCGTAGAATTAAATCTACTGTTAGGACACATGTCCTATTGTTTGATAAATATTGAAATTTGTTTCTATACATGTGCCATGTTGAAATACTCCCACATTGGTGGCATACTGCCATCAATGTATCTGCATGCTGTTGTAATGGGCACTGTGGTTCCATATATACATGTGTTCTGTTTGCTATGCAGCTGTTCCATATCTGGTGTTTTGGGATAATGGGAATATCTATGCATGCTGTTATACCTAATCCTGGAATGTTTTAACTATTACAAACCCACATATGTTTTAAGATTGAAACACCATAGCACGTTTGGAAAGGCCAATCCCAGCACACCCACCTCTCCCACCTTATCTGGCCATGGCACTGGGCACCAGCAAGTCTGTGGCCCACCACGAGAACTCCTCGACCACTGGTCATGCACCACCATTGGGTAGAACCATCCCAGGGGATGGGGCTCACCCCCCTGGGAGTGGGCACAGACAGGATACTGTCACTCGTCATCAGGTCCAGGGTCTGGTGTGTAGCAAGCTCCACAGGGAGTTTGGAGGTCTGCTATGCCAGCTTGAGGGCCGTGTGGCACATCTAGAGAGTCAGCCTGCCCCTCCTACCCAGCCTCCAGCACAGCCACCTTTGAGGCCATGAAGGTGCAGTGGTGACTGCCCATGGATGGGGATCTCAGTCCTACTGTTTCCATTTGGAGACTCATGGGCTCTTGACTTCAAAGCACCCCTCCCCATCCAAGGTGTTTACCCCCCACATGTGTCAAATACCACCCCTGTATGCTGTCTTTTCTGACTTGTCTGTCATCCTACCCAGCCTACCTCCCAAAATATACCTCCTCCTCAACATCCCACTCTCACCTTAAAAAAAAGGGCAATCTGTTCCCCCAAAAAATCTCACCCCATGCATAGCTGTCCATTTCACACACGTGTCCATTGGACACATAATCTGGTCTAATTGGCTACACAACATATTATTGTTGTCTTCACCCCTCTCTCAGGGGTATGAGTGTCCAAATCTACCTCCAAATCAGTGTAAATGCATAGCTGTTGCTGTAGAAGAAATGGGCAGCTATGAACCTTCCCTACACCCATCTTCCACATCCCTAGCTATTTTCCCTACTGTTTTTCCCTCTTTGTGCCCCTTTTACACCACTTTCCTATCAACCCTTTTTCTATTCTTTTAAAGAAATTAAATGGAGGTAAGTGGGAACAAGCACCTTAAGCAGCAGTAAGCAGGTTTAAGCCTGTTTGCATGGGGGTAAGCAATGCCTACACAGGTTAAGTAATTTAGAAGCTGAGTATAAGAAACTGTAACCAGAAGTTAGCATTGCTTACAGTTGCTCCAACCCATCAAACCCGCAAACCCACTTACAATTTTTTAAAAGTGCCTTAATCACTCTGTATCCAATGGCCCTTGTTCTGCCCAGCAACAAACTAAACAGCCTTTGCAAGTCTCAAACCAAGGACCTTGCACACTATAGGCATACCACTAAGCCATGTCAGACATACATAACTCTGATGTTTTCACAAACATATCCTCCAGCATAGTCATTCAACAGTACAGGACATGTATTTAAATATGTAGATGCATGTGTATATGTATGTATATATATATATATATATATATATATATATATATATATATATATATATATATATATATATATATATATATATATATATATATATATATATATATATATATATATATATATATATATATATACATATATATATAGGTCTACTTTGAAACATCTAAAACCCCTAGCATCTAATTTCATAACATTGAGACCAGAACATCTAAAATCCAAAACATCTAAAACCCATAACATCAAATTTCATAACATCTAACACTACAAATCACAAGAAAATAACATCCTCTCCACATATAATGACACCAAACTGCCAAACATACTTTTTACATGCCCCCCTGCACCCCCCATTGTGGAACACCCCACACCCCCCATAAATTAAATATACCAACTCCAAGATTGCAATACAATGGGAAAAAGTTAATTTCCTAACCCCACTGTATCAAGCCCACCTACAGAAACGTAGTTAAAAGTGTGTTTGGTAGTTTGGTGTTATTATATGTTGATATATGTGGAGGGGACATTATTTTCATGTGATTTGTACTGTTAGATGTTATGAAATTCAGTGTTATAGGTTTTAGATGTTTTGATGGGGACTCATATATATATATATATATATATATATATATATATATATATATATATATATATATATATATATTACACAAATACACACACACACACACACACACACACACACACACACACATATATATATATATATATATATATATATATATATATGTATATACAGATATATATCTATAGATATAAAAGAGAACGCAGCAAATACATATATGACCAAAGGCACAGTTAATGGGGGTGAGGGGGCCCAATTTAAGTACCTATTGTAGTTATTGATATCATCCCCTCCCCCACAGCCAAACAGATCTGCCTTGTAACACAATACCAACACTTGCAATTCCCATAACCAGGACCCTACACAACATAGCCACAAGAAGTTAACAGTAATCCATCCCACCTGTATAATGTCAGGATGGTATCAATAACATATGCAGTACAGTCTGGCTACCATAGGGAAAGTACAATGTGGAAGCAATAAACATTCCAATGACACATATACGCACACAAAAACTCCAAAATGTGAAAAACGGACTAGTTCAGCAAAGCACGGGCTGTTTATTGAACGTAAGCGCTTTCGGCTAAGATATTCCTCAGCCTTCTTCAGACAAAAACAATATGTTAATCACAGCAGAACCTTATATATAAAAAATATATGTGCTAATTAAAACAATTCAAATTCAAATTCATTAACCACTTGACTGGCTAAAAGCTTAAATTTTAAAGGGCTAATACCTATTAACACAGGCAGTTATTTACTTTCCCACTCATTGCACAATATATGATTAACATATTGTTTTTGTCTGAAGAAGGCTGAGGAATATCTTAGCCGAAAGCGCTTACGTTCAATAAACAGCCCGTGCTTTGCTGAACTAGTCCGTTTTTCACTTTTTGGAGTTTTCGTGGTTATATATTTTTCAGTGTATTTGACATATACGCACATATACGCACACACATATATGCAGATACATATATATATATATATATATATATGTGAGTGTGTGTGTGTATACACATACACACACATATACAAATATTGCTACATATAGATATGTATAGGAAGATACATATTTAGAGGGTGCACAGCATATTGAACAGCTAGTATTCCTACAGTTGCCACCTTTTAAAATGGACAGTGTATGATTCTCTCATACAAAATACAGTTATTGCATGAAACATATACCCACAGAGAAGTCAAAGGATATGACATCACACACAGGTTTGCATACATAAGAACTGTTTATTTGTGTACTATTACAGTTGTATATGCCATGACAAATAGCTGTTAGGTGTTTGAGATACATACTAGCTGAGTAATGCAACTCTCAAGCAGATAATTTTATACAGTAATCCAAAAGCATAACATATCTTGCTGTCCAGGCCAAGGCCTTCAAGTAG